>NC_069500.1:374958005-375258005 GCF_027579735.1 Bombina bombina
ACAGTTACACTTACAATAACCCTGTCTAATAAAAATTATATAAAAATAAAATTACATTCAAAAGTTATAATGGTTCAAAGGTATAAGGTCTCATATATTTATATATATATATATATATATATATGTGTATACAAGAATAGATACAGCGCCTATATATCCATTTAAAATATGGGTGGTGTATGGGAATATGAGTGAAAACTAGAGCTGATTATTAGAAAAATAATAGCAATTAAAAGAATATTTAAAAAATATAAATTATTAGAATCAATTATGCTTGAAGAATGATGAATAGATTATGAAACAGTGTTCATGTGAGTCTTTAGACAATATATAGTCCGTAGTAAATCTTCATAAGCAGTTGGTATCAGTAAATAGATGGTATGTAATACCCTTACCAGATAATACCTCAATCTGATGAGGTAAGTATGCCGCACTGGGGGTATATACAGATGGTAGAATCTTCTCCTTGTATTCAGATGTGGTGCCTCTTGTGTTTTCGTGAGCCTCCTGGAGTATGCAGGGATATGTTTCTTGTTGTAGATAAATCCCTTGTACTTCCTTTATGTTGGTAGTTAGCCTCTTGGAGTACCTTTTCTGTCTTGGTATACACTTTCTCCAGCGTAAAGATACCCAGGGAGACAAGAAAGGATATATAGTGTAATACAGTTTATTTACAATTTAGGCATATAAATATAATTTACATAGCACTCACATTTGGCATCCTCAGATTATATGAGGTATGTATAAGGCATATAGGACTCTAGTGGGTCCTTCCACATACAGGTATGAGATACAAGTGCCCCAATCTAGGTATAAGACTTCGTAGTGAAGTATTATATAGCTATTGCTATTTCCCAAATGAGGTAATATGGTATAGTACACTTATCTCAAAAAGTATATGCCAGCAAACTGGCTACAAGGAGTGACACTGGTCAACCCTCTGAAGAAGAAGGATTTATCCACACAAACCTTTGAAACGCGTCAGGGACACCAACTACTTATTTCTTATGCTCTTAATTTTAAATGTGTTTTATTTAAATCGTTTTTTATACCAGTGTCACTCCTTGTAGCCAGTTTGCTGGCATATACTTTTTGAGATAAGTGTACTATACCATATTACCTCATTTGGGAAATAGCAATAGCTATACAAGTGGAGCACTAATTTATTGCGTGCCTGTAAATGGGCAAATTTGCCCGTTTACGGGCGCGCAATAAATAACCAGTCATTACAAGTGACTAGTTATTGCTACTATGAGCATACGATAGCAATTAGCGCTCCAAAAATTAACCAGAGATCAGATCTCTGGTTAATTTTCCAAAAGTGCTCTTATTGGCCCCAAAATAAAGTATTGTTTAGTTTTTTATTTAAAAGAAAAAGTGCGTTTAAGGTGGGTTAAAGTTGGCGGGTGTGGGTTGTTAGAAAAAAAACATCACTTTGCGGTCTATGGGGAACTGTGTGTTCTCTGTATGTGTGTATATATATATATATATATATATATATATATATATATAGTCAAATACATATATATTTATTTGTTAATATGTGTATAGATATTTTTAACATTTGCTGCCCATCACTGCGAGACTTACCCCCTTTGCTGTGCTAGGTTCTCATACTCTACCTCATGGCATGCAAACAAGGTTCCCATTGGAGCCTATAGAAGCACGGTCTTGTGAACGCAAAGCTTTCGACTAACTTGTAATAGCAGCGCACATTTGCGTGCGCTGGTATTACTAAGTGCAGCGCAAATATCGTCCTTACAAAATCGATTTTTTTTGTGCTCCACTTGTAATCTAGCTCTAAATTGTTGTGCTTTAAAGCAAGCTAATTTTAAGTGTTACATTTTTTTACCTTTCTAACAGAATTTATTAAATTTATATTTCATGCAGCTTGTCCATTGTATTTTCATTTTGTAACTTCGTTAGGTCATCCCTCTTAAGGCAACATAAGATTGGCTCTTATGCAGTGTACCTGATTGCTACTAAATTGGATATAGCTTGCAACTGTGTTTGCGAAGATTTTTACGGGCAAATTACTCCAGTCCTACAGTGTTCTATAATAGATATACCTACTCATCAGTGCATATGTCCGTTATCATCTTTGTGCAATGGTCATTTGGGTTGATTGATCCATGATTAGTATCAGTACGCTAAATGATTATGTTTCTTCTCATCTTAATTTAAAATATTTATTTAATTAAATGTTTCCTTCCCTTATTTTCTTAAAGGGACACAACCCAAATTTTGCTTTCGTGATTCAGATAGAGCATGCAATTTTAAGCAACTTTCTAATATACTCCTATTATCAATTTTTCTTCGTTCTCTTGCTATCTTTATTTGAAAAGAAGGCATCTAAGCTAAGGAGCCAGACAATTTTTGGTTCAGAACTCTGGTGGGTGAGTTTATCCACCAATCAGCAAGAACAACCCAGGCTGTTCACCAAAAATGGTCCGGCATCTAAACTTACATTCTTGCTTTTGAAATAAAGATACCAAGAGAATGAAGACAATTTGATAATAGAAGTAAATTAGAAAGCTGTTTAAAATTGCATGCTCTATCTGAATCATTCATTTGGGTTCAGTGTCCCTTTAAATATAAAACAATAAAAAAAACAGTTTGGCACTCACAAGTCATATAAATATAAACAATGTATTTTGTCATATTAAAATAGATAGTCAATATTTAACTCTGCTATTATTTAACTCAGTCAAAAAAGTGTTGTTTTTTTTTAAATCAACACTACTGTTACACCAAATATGAGTGGTGGCACTGGGCAAGTGGGCACAGTATACGCTGTGAGCCTGACACACACGCTGACAGGCAGGCAACTGCAATTAGATTACACAGGAAAAAAAAAAAAAGCAGACTGATGTTCTAGCCCTAAAAAGGGCTTTTTGGGGTGCTGTCCTTACAGCAGAGATCAGATGAGTCCTTCAGGACTGTAGTGGACACTGAATACACTAGCCTAGCTATCAATTTCCCTATTAAATCAGCAGCAGCTACACTGTCCATCCTCTCGCTAAGAATGCAGCTTCCAAATTAATCTAAAATGGATGCTGTCCAGGAGGTAGGAGGGTCTGGGAAGGAGTGTCTGCTGCTGATTGGCTGGAATGTGTCTTCTGACTGTGAGGTACAGGGTCAAAGTATTACTCAATGATGACGAATAGGGGGCGGATCGAACATCGCATATGTTCGCCCGCCGCGGCGAACGCAAACATGCTATGTTCACCGGGAACTATTCGCCGGCGAACTATTCGCAACATCACTATATATATATATGTGTGTGTGTGTGATGACACTAGGGGCTATGTAAGGGAAAAACATGATCTGTGAACTATGTACTCACTTGCAGAATATTTAAACCGCAGCAAAAAAAGGTG
The DNA here is from genome assembly GCF_027579735.1 of Bombina bombina. Taxonomy (NCBI): domain Eukaryota; kingdom Metazoa; phylum Chordata; class Amphibia; order Anura; family Bombinatoridae; genus Bombina; species Bombina bombina. The sequence continues at coordinate 374,961,386 of NC_069500.1, forward strand.
TTAAGGTTGGGTAAGGTTGTGCTCACCCAGGGTGTAATGTTTCATGCTTAAAGCTAACTAGGTCAGAGCAGAATTCCTATGTAGTGTTTTGGAAATCTTGTTGAGATATGTCAGTAACAAGCTCTAAAAAAGAGATTGAAGCCATTGGGGATATTTTCTTGGAAGCAAGACACAAGTAGTCTTTCCAGAGTAGTGTGACATGAAGCTGGGTAAACAGGAGATTTTATAGTGTGTACATGTAGCTTCAAGTCTTATTAGACTTCATAAGGCTTTGTTTAAATGTATATTTAACAAAGCACAGTGGATAAAATAATGAGCCTTCTATAATCCACAAAAAAGACTTGAAACCCAGAATGTTTCTTTCATGATTCAGATAGTGTAAAAAAAAAAAAACAAAAAAAACATTCCAGTTTATTTTATTTTCTATCATTAAATTTATTTTCTTAGTATCCTTTGTTGAAAGGGTAGGCTCAGTAGCATGCACTTGTCTGGAGCTCTTTATGGCAGCAGTTTTGCAAAAATAATTTTAATGTTATATATTTTCAACAGCTGGGTTTGCACAAACTCTTGCCATATAGTGTTCCAGGCATGTGTATGACACTTACCAAGGTATGGTAGAGAGAATTTTATTTTTGTATTGGAATGTGCCATTAAAACTTTGTTAGCAAGATTTACATTATTTTGGATTTCTGTGAGATGCATTTTAAGTAGGCTTATCTGTATGTTTATCATACCTCATTTGCTTTGATCAATTAAAGACAGATATACATGTAGGACCTGCATTAATCAAACAGGTATTATGTAGAATCTTGCAGGGTTAAAGTTATGAATAATCCAGAGTGCATGTTGGCCTTTGAGATAGTAGGAAAAATGACAGAAAAAAGTAAGCAAAGTATATAAAAAAAAGTGTAGCGATGTGTTTAATTAAGCATTTATGGGAAGTTGAGTTTTGAGTTAATTTGTACTATTTTTATTTAAAAAATGTTCTTAATAAGCATTTTTCAGCAAGTCTAACTATAATGCAGATTTACTAAAAACTATGTGAACTTTCCTGGGGATAGTAAAAATATTATAAGGTACTGTCTGTGTATGTATTATATAGGGTTCTTTATAAACCACGGTGGAATTTACAGTAGGGTGACACATAAAGACGCGTTAGCCATAAATACCTTTGCCACACTTAAAACAAAAAATCAGAAATGGAACAGGTTACAATATGTTCTACATTTTGAAGTAGAAAAAAAATGTGATGTTTTGAGGATTTGTTTTCATAACATGGATAATTTTAGTTCCATTATTGAAGTAATGTGTATATTACAATGTACAGAACTCTAACCATCTACAAAGAAAAGCTCACACATAAACTACAGTTTCATCTATTTGCCTTTACCTGCTTGTAGCATGTAAGGTAGAATTATATAATGAAATATCTTTTTAGTTATAATCAGTGTTTGGGTACATTTTATTGATGTACATGGTCTTGAAATACAGTGTATAAATTGCTGAAACTACAACATAATAAAAATGCATATGTCTCATATCTCATACGATAGGTGAATGCTTTGAGTAAGCAATTTCATCTCTACTTATGCCACTTAAGCAAATCACTTGATTCTTTGTCTTTCATTATTCTTCTTAGCTCAGCAATAATGTCTTATCTATATGATGCTTCACCATATATGTATTTGTCTATTTTCCTTTGATGCTCTATGCTCTTAAAATGCAGCTTAATAGGTGCATATGATTGATCTATATAAATTAATATGACAGCACAATCATATATGCAACTAATGCAACATTGACATAAACCTCACTGAAATTGCTTTGATTTAATTGAACTTTCATATTAGTAATCTAAAAGTTTATAGTAAAAAATTTTGGTTGAGAAAATGTAAAATACTTTAATTACTTGAATGTACTTGGCAAGGACATTGCCCTCAGGGAAGCATCTTGCTTTTGCATGCTGTACTTATTTTGTATTTTTATTTTAAGCAAAACACTTGATATTCTAGCTTCTAATGTCTGGAGAGTGGTCACAGAATAAGGTGTACAGAATCACCAGTGACAAGTGGTGTCACAAGTGATAGATCACACTCCCGGCATGGGCCAGTCCATTGTCACTACTACAGCTTTGAAAACTGGTGACACATGTCATTGTAGCAGTTCTCAAGGGTGCAGGTGGCTCAAATGAAGCTGCTGAAATAACTGGGGAAATAGGTCTTATGATGGAGAGTGTATCTTGTCAGAGACTGACCTTTTCAATTACAGTCTGAGCATGTGGGTGGGATAAGGCTGATCAGCACCATGGACAGCACCAGCATAGCGAAGTGATTTACATATACAAGATATGTAGTTCTGCTTAGCCTTAAAACAGTGAACTGTTTTGCAATAAAATATGATAATAGTAATTTAGCACATTAATGTACAAAGTAAATGTATGTGATAAATGTTATATAATCTTGTGCCAACAAATTCTGCTGTGCTGCACACAATGGCAATCAAAAATAATGTTGCAGTGGAGTACAAACAGCTCTAGCCAATAGGAGGCTAGATTAAGTGGTGAGCTAACTGCTGCGCAGGCCATATCGGATTTTTGCATGTGACGAAAATAGCACTCGTATTACAAGATGAAAGTAAACATGATTTGCGAGAGCGCAAATGCATTTTACGCTCACCGGGTTAGCGTGACTGAAAACCTTGTGTAAAGGGCAGTGTGCTAAAAAAAATTGCTCTAAACAAAACATAAATACATTAAAAATTACAGTTACACTTATATAAACACTGATAAAAATGAGTCATAAATTTATATAAAAAAAAGTTATAAGGGCTCAAAGGTATATGGATTATGACAAGGTGTTTGACTGCAAAGGGCTATATTGTGTTTATACATACAAATACATATCTAAATATGTGTATGTATGTATGTATATATATATATATATATATATATATATATATGTGTGTGTGTGTGTGTGTGTATATATATATATATATATATATATATATATATATATATATATATATATATATATATATATATATGTAAATATACATACATACATACATACATACATACATATATATATGTGTGTGTGTATATAAATATATATATATATATATATATATGTAAATATGTGTGTTATGATGTTTGTGCAAAATAGATATCTATACCTATATAACTATAGGAATAGATATATAGGTATGAGTCTTGATAAAGGCCTATTTCAGGCAGAAACACATTGACCGGAGCACTGGTAAGCCTTGTAGGGCCGTGTTTCAGGCGAGTCTTCAGACTCGCCAGAAACACAAGTTTAGAAGCAGATGTCTAAAGACCGCTGCTCCATAACCCTGTCCGCCTGCTCTGAGCAGACGGACAGGAATCGCCGGAAATCATACTCGATCGGGTTGATTGACACCCCCTGCTGTCAGCAGGGGGCGGCGTTGCACCAGCAGCTCTTGTGAGCTGCTGGTGCAATGTTAAATGCGGAGAGTGTATTGCTCTCCGCATTTAGCGAGGTCTTGCGGACCTGATCCGCACTGTCGGATCAGGTCCACAAGACCTATGATAAATAGAGGCCTATATGTAAAATCGATCTACACCATTATCCATCTCTTTTACAGGAGGATTTATTTGGAATTACTCTTTATCATCATCAGTAGCCTTAAAGGACACTTGAAAACCATATGAGAGAACACATCATTTCACACGATTAGGATATACACGCACTCACCTAAGGAGAACATTTAAGGATCACAATAATTTTGAATCATATTTATCCAACATTGGTGTGTCCGGTCCACGGCGTCATCCATAACTTGTGGGAATATTCTCTTCCCCAACAGGAAATGGCAAAGAGCACAGCAAAAGCTGTCCATATAGTCCCTCCTAGGCTCCGCCCACCCCAGTCATTCTCTTTGTCGTTGCACAGGCAACATCTCCACGGAGATGGTGAAGAGTATGTGGTGATTAGTTGAAGAGTTCTGTTTGTGAGAGGAATATGATTTTAGCAGCAGTAACTAAAATCGTTTGCTGTTTCCACATAGGACTGTTGAGATGAAATAACTTCAGTTGGGGGAAACAGTTAGCAGACTTTTCTGCTTAAGGTATGACTAGCCATTTTTCTAACAAGACTGTGTAATGCTGGAAGGCTGTCATTCCCCTCATGGGGACCGGTAAGCCATTTTCTTAATCAAACAGAATAAAGGGCTTAATGTGGGCTATAAAACTGGTAGACATTTTTATGGGCAAGATCGATTGCTTTATTTGAGCTTTTTATAAAGATTGATGTTGAAATTCACACTTATAAAATTTGGGGAACGTTTTTTTAACGTCAGGCACTGGTTTAGACACCTTTTCAGTCAGGAAGGGCCTTCCCTGTAGTAGGCTGAGCCTCATTTTCGCGCCATTACTGCGCAGTTTCTTTTGAGAGCAGGACATGCAGCTGCATGTGTGTGGGTCTGAAAGTATTTGAAAAGGTTCCTAGAAGGCTTCATTTGGTATCGTATACCCCCTGGGTTTGGTAAAGTCGCAGCAAAGGCTGTAGCTGGGACTGTAGAGGGGTTAAAACTTTAACCGGCTCCGGTTTCTTCATTTTAAGGGTTAAAGGTCTCAAATTCATTGGGGTGCACTGCTTTGAATGCTTTAAGACACTGTGGTTAAAATTTGGTTAAATTTGAACAATTCCTTCATAGTTTTTCACATATTCAGTAATAAAGTGTGCACTGTTTAAAATTTAAAGAGACATTAACGGTTTTGTTTAAAAACGGTTTTTGTACTTTATTGACAAGTTTAAGCCTGTTTAACATGTCTATGCCTTCAGATAAGCTATGTTCTGTATGTATGGAAGCCAATGTGTCTCCCCCTTCAAAATTGTGTGATAATTGTGCCATAGCGTCCAAACAAAGTAAGGACAGTACTGCCACAGATAGTAAAGTTGCCCAAGATGATTCGTCAGATGAAGTGAGTAGACATAGTTCTACATCATCTCCTTCTGTGTCTACACCAGTTTTGCCCACGCAGGAGGCCCCTAGTACTTCTAGCGCGCCAATGCTTATTACTATGCAACAATTGACGGCAGTAATGGATAACTCTATAGCAAATATTTTATCCAAAATGCCTGCATATCAGAGAAAGCACGATTGCTCTGTTTTAAACACTGTAGAGCAGGAGGGTGCTGATGATAATTGCTCTGTCATACCCTCACACCAATCTGAAGGGGCCGTGAGGGAGGTTTTGTCAGATGGGGAAATTTCAGATTCAGGTAGAATTTCTCAACAGGCAGAACCTGATGTTGTGACATTTAAATTTAAATTAGAGCATCTCCGCGCACTGCTTAAGGAGGTGCTATCTACTCTGGATGATTGTGACAACCTGGTCATTCCAGAAAAATTGTGCAAGATGGACAAGTTCCTAGAGGTTCCGGTGCACCCGACGCTTTTCCTATACCCAAGTGGGTGGCGGACATAGTGAATAAGGAGTGGGAGAAGCCCGGCATACCTTTTGTTCCCCCTCCTATATTTAAGAAATTATTTCCTATGGTCGACCCCAGAAAGGACTTATGGCAGACAGTCCCTAAGGTCGAGGGGGCAGTTTCTACACTAGCCAAGCGCACTACTATTCCTATCGAGGATAATTGTGCTTTCAAAGATCCTATGGATAAAAAATTGGAGGGTTTGCTTAAAAAGATTTTTGTACAGCAAGGTTACCTCCTGCAACCTATTTCTTGCATTATTCCTGTCACTACAGCAGCGTGGTTCTGGTTCGAAGAACTAGAAAAGTCGCTCAGTAGAGAGACTCCGTATGAGGAGGTTATGGACAGGGTTCACGCACTTAAGTTAGCTAATTCCTTTATTTTAGATGCCGCTTTGCAGTTAGCTAGATTAGCGGCGAAAAATTCTGGGTTTGCAATTGTGGCGCGCAGAGCGCTCTGGCTAAAGTCTTGGTCAGCGGATGTATCTTCCAAGACAAAATTGCTTAATATCCCTTTCAAGGGTAAAACTCTTTTTGGGCCAGAATTGAAAGAGATTATCTCAGACATCACTGGGGGTAAGGGCCACGCCCTCCCACAAGATAGGCCTTTCAAGGCCAAGAATAAGTATAATTTTCGTTCCTTTCGCCATTTCAGGAACGGACCGGCCTCCAACTCTGCAGACTCTAGACAAGAGGGTAATGCTTCGCAAACCAAACCAGCTTGGAAACCGATGCAAGGCTGGAACAAGGGTAAGCAGGCCAAGAAACCTGCTGCTGCTAACAAGACAGCATGAAGGAGTAGCCCCCGATCCGGGACCGGATCTAGTAGGGGGCAGACTCTCTCTCTTCGCTCAGGCTTGGGCAAGGATCCCTGGGCACTAGAAATAGTTTCTCAGGGTTATCTTCTGGAATTCAAGGAACTACCCCCAAGGGGAAGGTTCCACATCTCTCACTTATCCTCAAACCAAATAAAGAGACAGGCATTCTTACATTGTGTAGAAGACCTGTTAAAAATGGGAGTGATACACCCAGTTCCAACCGTGGAACAAGGAATGGGGTTTTACTCAAATCTGTTTGTGGTTCCCAAAAAAGAGGGAACTTTCAGACCAATTCTGGATTTAAAGTTCCTAAACAAATTTCTCAGAGTGCCATTGTTCAAAATGGAAACCATTTGAACGATTTTACCTACAATCCAGGAGGGTCAATTTATGACTACCGTGGATCTAAAGGATGCGTATCTACATATTCCTATCCACAAAGATCATCATCAGTTCCTAAGGTTCGCCTTTCTGGACAAACATTACCAGTTTGTGGCTCTCCCATTCGGGCTAGCCACTGCTCCAAGGATTTTCACAAAGGTACTCGGGTCCCTTCTAGTGGTTCTAAGACCAAGGGGCATTGCATTGGCACCTTACTTGGACGACATTCTGATACAAGCGTCGTCTCTTTCAAAGGCAAAGGCTCACACAGACATCGTTCTGGCCTTTCTCAGATCTCACGGATGGAAAGTGAACTTAGAAAAAAGTTCCCTGTCTCCGTCGACAAGAGTTCCTTTCTTGGGGACAATAATAGATTCTTTAGAAATGAAGATTTTCCTGACAGATGTCAGAAAGTCGAAACTTCTAAACGCTTGTCAAGTTCTTCACTCTGTTCCACGACCTTCAATAGCTCAGTGCATGGAAGTAGTAGGGTTGATGGTTGCAGCAATGGACATAGTTCCTTTTGCGCGAATTCATCTAAGACCATTACAACTGTGCATGATGAAACAGTGGAATGGGGACTATACAGACTTGTCTCCAGTGATTCAAGTAGATCAGAAGACCAGAGACTCACTCCGTTGGTGGCTAACCCAGGATCACCTGTCCCAGGGAATGAGCTTCCGCAGACCAGAGTGGGTCATCGTCACGACCGACGCCAGTCTAGTGGGCTGGGGCGCGGTCTGGGACTCCCTGAAAGCTCAGGGGCTATGGTCTCGGGAAGAGTCTCTTCTCCCGATAAACATTCTGTAACTGAGAGCGATATTCAATACTCTCAGGGCTTGGCCTCAACTCCTTGGACCTTCAACCTAGCTTATGTGTTTCCACCGTTTCCTCTCATTCCCAGGCTGGTAGCCAGGATCAAGCAGGAGAGGGCCTCGGTGATCTTGATAGCTCCTGCGTGGCCACGCAGGACTTGGTATGCAGACCTGGTGAATATGTCATCGGCTCCACCATGGAAGCTACCTTTGAGACAGGATCTTCTAGTACAGGGTCCATTTGAACATCCAAATCTAGTTTCCCTCCAGCTAACGGCTTGGAAATTGAACGCTTGATTTTATCTAAGCGTGGGTTTTCGGATTCTGTAATAGATAGCCAGAAAACCTGTAACTAGAAAAATGTACCATAAAATATGGAAAAGATATATCTGTTGGTGTGAATCCAAGGGATTCTCATGGAGTAAGATCAAAATTCCTAGGATCCTTTCCTTTCTCCAAGAAGGTTTGGATAAAGGATTATCAGTGAGTTCTCTAAAGGGACAGATTTCTGCTTTATCTGTCTTGTTACACAAATGACTGGCAGCTGTGCCTGATGTTCAAGCTTTTGTTCAGGCTTTGGTCAGGATCAAGCCTGTTTACAGACCTTTGACTCCTCCCTGGAGTCTGAATTTAGTTCTTTCAGTTCTTCAAGGGGTTCCGTTTGAACCTCTACATTCCATAGATATCAAGATGTTATCTTGGAAAGTTCTGTTTTTGGTTGCTATTTCTCTTGTTAAGTGTATCCAGTCCACGGATCATCCATTACTTATGGAATATATTCTCCTTCCCAACAGGAAGTTGCAAGAGTCCACCCACAGCAAAGCTGCTATATAGCTCCTCCCCTAACTGCCATATTCAGTCATTCTCTTGCAAGCCTCAACATAGATAGGAGGTCGTGAGAGTCTGTGGTGATTTATACTTAGTTTATTCTTCAATCAAAAGTTTGTTGTTTTTAAATGGCACCGGAGTGTGCTGTTTTTCTCAGGCAGTATTTGGAAGAAGAATCTGCCTGCGTTTTTCTATGATCTTAGCAGACGTAACTAAGATCCATTTGCTGTTCTCACACATTCTGAGGAGTGAGGTACTTCAGAGGTGGAATGGCGTGCAGGTTTTCCTGCAGATAAGGTATGTGCAGTAAAATATTTTTCTAGGAATGGAATTGACTAAGAAAATACTGCTGATACCGAAGTAATGTAAGTAAAGCCTTAAATGCAGCGATAGCGACTGGTATCAGGCTTATTAATAGAGATACATACTCTTATAAAAATGTGTTTTAAAACGTTTGCTGGCATGTTTAATCGTTTTTTAACGTACATTGGTGATAACACTGTAATGTTGATATAGCCTTAAATGCAGTAAAAGCGACTGGTATCAGGCTTATTAATAGAGATACATACTCTTGTAAAAATGTGTTTTAAAACGTTTGCTGGCATGTTTAATTGTTTTTTAACATGTTTGGTGATAAAACTTATTGGGGCATAAGTTTTTTCCACGTGGCTGGCTTAAATTTTGCATAGAAACAGTTAACTGAAGCTTCCCACTGTTGTAATAGGAGTGGGAGGGGCCTAATTTAGCGCTTTTTTGCGCAGTTAAAATTACAAAATGAATCATCCAGATTCCCTCAGCAGTCCCATGAATACTACAGGACATTTCTAAAGGGCTAAAAAGACTTCCAAAATCGTTTATAGGGAAGGTAATCCACAGCTCTGCTGTGGCAGTTTTGTTGTGTCTGTTTTTAAAAACGTCTATGTCGTTTTTTTTATCTGTTTTTTGCATTAAGGGGTTAAAAATCCATTTGCAAGTGGGTGCAATGCTCTGTTACCTTATTACATGTACTGTAAAAAATTCGTTTGTTTTACTGCCTTTTTTCACTGTTTTTCAAATTTTGACAAAATTTGTTTCTCTTAAAGGCACAGTAACGTTTTATATATTTGCTTGTTAACTTGATTTAAAGTGTTTTCCAAGCTTACTAGTCTCATTATTAGTCTGTTCTAACATGTCTGACATAGAGGAAGCTCTGTGTTCATTATGTTTTAAAGCCATGATGGAACCCCATCTTAGAATGTGTACCAGATGTAGTGATTTCATGTTAAACAATAAAGATCATTTTTTGTCTTTAAAAACATTATCACCAGAGGATTCTGTCGTGGGGGTAGTTATGCCGACTAACTCTCCCCACGTGTCAGACCTTTTGACTCCCGCTTTAGGGACTCACGCTCAAATGGCGCCAAGTACATCAAGGGCACCCATAGCGTTTATTTTACCAGGGGATTCTGTCGAGGGGAAAGTTATGCCGACTAACTCTCCCCACGTGTCAGACCCTTTGACTCCCGCTTCAGGGAACTCACGTTTAAATGGCGCCAAGTACATCAAGGGCGCCCATAGCGTTTATTTTACAAAACATGGCAAAGGTGGTGAATAATACTCTGGCAGCAGTATTAGTCAGACTACCTGAAATTAAAGGAAAGCAGATAGCTCTGGGGGTAGATACAGAGCATACAGACGCTTTAAGAACCATGTATGATACTACCTCACAATATGCTTAGTCTGTGGGTGATTTTTTTGACTCAGGGAAGATGATTTAACCTGATTCTGATATTTCTACATTTAAAATTTATGCTTGAGAACCTCCACTTGTCGCTCAGGGAGGCTTTGGCTGCTCTGAATGAATGTGTACAATCGCAGGGCCAGAGAAACTGTGTAGACTGGATAAATAATATGCAGTGCCGGTGTGTACTGATGTTTTTCCAATACCTAAAGAGGTTTACTAAAATTTTTTTAATAAGGAATGGGATAGACCAGGTGTGCCGTTCTCTTCCCCTCCTATTTTTTAGAAGAATGTTTTCTAATAGTTACCGCCACACGGGACTTCTGGCAGACAGTTCCTAAGGTGGAGAGAAGAGTTTCTACTCTAGCTAAGCGTACCACTACCTCTGGCGAGGACAGTTGTGCTTTTTAGATCCAATGGATAAAAAATGTTTATTCAACAGGGTTTTATCCTGCAGCCCCTTGCATACATTGCTTCTGTCACTGCTGCTGCAGCGTTCTGGGTTGAGTCTCTTGATGAGGCTTTACAGTTAGCGATTCCATTGGATGAATATATTTGACAAGCTTATGCTAGCCAATTCCTTTGTTTTCTGATGCCTTTGTTCATTTGACTAGACTAACGGCTAAGAATTCTGTTTTTTACTATACTGGCGCGCAGAGCGCTATGGCTTATATTATGGTCAGCTGTCGTGACTTTAATAAATAAGCTATTTAACTTCCCTTCAAGGGGCAGACCCTATCGGGCCTGGTTTGAAGGAGATTATTGCTTATATCACTGGAGGAAAAGGTCATGCCCTTCCTCAGGATAGGTCCAAATCAAGGGCCAAAAAAGGTCTAATTTTCGTGTCTTTTAAAACTTCAGGGCAGGTGTGGCATCCACTTCCTCTAAGGCAAAACAAGAGGGAATTTTTGCTCAGTCCAAGGCGGTCTGGAGACAATCGGACCTGGAACAAAGATAAGCAGGCCAAGGAGCCTGCTGCTGCCTCTAAGGCAGCATGAAGGAACGGACCCCTATCCGGTAACGGATCCTATAGGGGGCAGACTTTCATTCTTCGCCCAGGCATGGGCAAGAGATGCCCAGGATCCCTAGGCATTGGAATTTATATCCCAGAGATATCTTCTGGATTTCAAAGATTCCCCCCCCAAAAAAGGGGAGATTTCGCCTTTCACAATTATCTGCAAACCAGATAAAGAAGGAGGCATTCTTACATTGTGTACGAGATCCATCCAGTTCCAAGAGAGGAACAGGGACAGAGTTTTTACTCAAATCTGTTTGTGGTTCCCAAGGAGAGGGAACCTTCAGACCTATTTTGGATCTAAAGATCTTAAACAAATTCCTCAGAATTCCGTCATTTAAGATGGAAACTATTCGTACCATCTTAACTATGATCCAGGAGAGTCAATAGAGGACTACAATGGATTTGAAGGATGCTTATCCTCACATTGTGATGCATACAGATCACCATCGTTTTTCAGGTTTGCCTTTCTAGACAGGCATTACCAGTTTGTAGCTTTTTCCTTTGGGATATCTACAGCCCCAAGAATCTTTATGGAGGTTCTGGGGTCGCTTTGGCGGTCCTTAGGCCGCGGAGCATAGAAGTGGCCCCTTATTTAGACGACATCCTGATACAGGCGTCAAACATCCAAATTGCCAAGTCTCATACGGACGTAGTACTGGCATTTCTGAGATCACATGGGTGGAAAGTGAACAAGGAAAGAGTTCTCTATCCCCAATCTCAAGGGTTTCCCTCCTAGGGACTCTGATAGATTCTGTAGAAATGAAAATTTACCTGACGGAGTCCAGGTTGTCAAAGTTTCTAAACTTCTGCCGTGTTTTTCATCCCATCCGCGCTCTTCGGTGGCTCAGTACATGAATGAAATCGGCTTAATGGTAGCGGCAAGGGACATAGTACCGTTTGCACGTCTACATTTCAGACCACTGCAACTATGCATGCTCAGTCAGAGGAACGGGGATTACACAGATTTGTCCCCCTGTTAAACCTGGACCAAGAGACCAGAGATACTCTTCTCTGGTGACTATGTCGGGTCCATCTGTCCAAGGGTATGACCTTCCGCAGGTCAGATGGGACAATTGTTACAATAGATGCCAGCCTTTTAGGTTGGGATGCAGTCTGGAACTCCCTGAAGGCTCAGGGATAGTGGACTTAGGAGGAGACCCTCCTTCTAATAAATATTCTGGAACTGGGAGTGATATTCCATGCTCTTCAGACTTGGCCTCAGTTAGCAACTCTGAGGTACATCATACTCAGTCGGACAATATACACGACTGTGGCTTACATCAGCCATCAAGGGGGAACAGAAGTTCCCTAGCGATGTTAGAAGTCTTACAATAATTCACTGGACAGAGACTCACTCTTGTCTATCAGCTATCCATATCCCAAGTGTTGAGAACTGGGAGGTGGATTTTCTAAGTCGTCAGACTTTTCTTCCGGGGGAGTGGGATTTCCTCCGGAGGTCAAGACCAAGCAGGAGAGGGCTTTGGTGTTTTTGACAGCGCCTGCGTAGCCACGCAGAACCTGGTATGCAGATCTGGTGGACATGTCTTCCTTTCCATCACGGTCTCTGCTTCTGAGACAGGTCCCTCTACCTCAGGGTCCTTTCAACCTTCTAAATAGAATCAATCTGAGATGGACTTCCTGGAGACTGAACGCTTGATGTTATCAAAGCATAGCTTCTCCGAGTCAGTCACTGATACCTTAATACAGACATGAAAGCCTGTCTCTAGGAAAATTGAACATAGATATGGTGTAAATATCTGATTGTTATGAATCCAAGGGTTACTCATGGAGTAAAGTCTGGATTCCCAGGATATTATCTTTTCTCCAAGATGTTTTTGAGAAAAGGGTTGTCAGCTAATTCCTTAAAAGGGACAGATTTTTACTCTGTCTATTTTTTTTGCACAAGCGTCTGGCAGGTATTCTAGACGTTCAGGCATTTGGTCAGGCTTTGGTTAGATCCAAGCCTGTGTTTAAAACTGTTGCTCCGCCATGGAGCTTAAACCTGGTTCTTAAGGCTCTTCAAGAAGTTCCGTTTGAACCATAGATATCAATCTTTATCTTGGAAAGTTCCTTTTGGGTTGCTATTTCCTCGACTCGTAGAGTCTCCAAGTTATCTGTGTTACAATGTGATTCTCCTTATCTGGTCCTTCGTACGGATAAGGTAGTCCTGCGTACCAACCTGGTTTTTTTTCCTAAGGTGGTATCTAACAAGAACATCACTCAAGAGATAGTTGTTCTATGCTTGTATCCTAATCCTTCCTCAAAGAAGGAACGTCTATTACACAATATTGGAAGTGGTTTGTGCTTTAAAGTTTTACTTACAAGCTACTACAGTTTTCACCAAACGTTCACCTTGTTTGTTGTCTATTCTGGACAGAGGAGAGGTCAAAAGACTTCAGCAGCCTCTCTGTCTTTTTGGTTAAAAAGCATAATTCATTTAGCTTATGAGACTGCTGGACAGCAGCCTCCTGAAGGGATTACAGCTCATTCTACTAGAGCTGTGTTTTTCACTTGGGCCTTTTTTAAATGTGGCTTCTGTTGAACAGATTTACAAGATGGAGTCTTGGTCTGCACTTCATACTTTTTCAAATTTAACAAATTTGATACCTTGCTTCTTCGGAGGCTATTTTTGGGAGAAAGGGTTTTTTACAGGCAGTGGTAACTTCCGTTTAAGTACCTGCCTTGTCCCTCCCATCATCCGTGTACTTTAGCGTTGGTATTGGTATTCCATAAGTAATGGATGATCCGTGGACTGGATACACTTAACAAGAGAAAACATAATTTATGCTTACCTGATAAATGTATTTCTCTTGTAGTGTATCCAGTCCACGGCCCGCCCTGTCACTTTAAGGCAGGTAATTTTTTCATTTGAACTACAGTCACCACTGCACCCTATGGTTTTTTCCTTTCTCTGCATGTTTTCGGTCGAATGACTGAATATGGCAGTTAGGGGAGGAGCTATATAGCAGCTTTGCTGTGGGTGGACTCTTGCAACTTCCTGTTGGGAAGGAGAATATATTCCATAAGTAATGGATGATCCGTGGACTGGATACACTACAAGAGAAATAAATTTATCAGGTAAGCATAAATTATGTTTTCTTCTGCTAGAAGAGTTTCTGAGTTATCTGCTTTGCAGTGTAATCCGCCCTATCTGGTGTTCCATTCAGATAAGGTTGTTTTGTGTACTAAACCTGGTTTCCTTCCAAAGGTTGTTTCCAACAAGAATATTAACCAGGAAATAGTTGTGCCTTCTTTGTGTCCGAATCCAGTTTCAAAGAAGGAACGTTTGTTACACAATTTAGATGTAGTTCGTGCTTTAAAGTTCTATTTAGAAGCAACAAAGGATTTCAGACAAACGTCTTCTCTGTTTGTCGTTTATTCTGGCAAGAGGAGAGGTCAAAAAGCTACTGCTACCTCTCTTTCCTTTTGGCTGAAAAGCATAATCCGATTGGCTTATGAGACTGCCGGACGGCAGCCTCCTGAACGCATCACAGCTCACTCTACTAGGGCTGTGGCTTCCACATGGGCCTTCAAGAATGAGGCTTCTGTTGATCAGATATGTAAGGCAGCAACTTTGTCTTCCCTGCACACTTTTGCCAAATTCTACAAATTTGATACTTTTGCTTCTTCGGAGGCTATTTTTGGAAGAAAGGTTTTGCAAGCCGTGGTGCCTTCTGTTTAGGTAACCTGATTGGCTCCCTCCCTTCATCCGTGTCCTAAAGCTTTGGTATTGGTTCCCACAAGTTATGGATGACGCCGTGGACCGGACACACCAATGTTGGAGAAAACAGAATTTATGCTTACCTGATAAATTACTTTCTCCAACGGTGTGTCCGGTCCACGGCCCGCCCTGGTTTTTTAATCAGGTTTGATGAATTTCTTTCTTTAACTACAGTCACCACGGCACTTTATGGTTTCTTCTGTTTTTTCTCCTGTCCGTCGGTCGAATGACTGGGGTGGACGGAGCCTAGGAGGGACTATATGGACAGCTTTTGCTGTGCTCTTTGCCATTTCCTGTTGGGGAAGAGAATATTCCCACAAGTTATGGATGACACTGTGGACCGGACACACCGTTGGAGAAAGTAATTTATGAGGTAAGCATAAATTCTGTTTTTGCGTTTTTATTTTTAACTATTTTTAACTTTTCAGCTTTTTCCACATTAACCATTTATTCAATTTTTGATTTTTTTTTATTTATTTTTTCTTTACTGGACGCACAAGGATCATAGAGGATTATTTCTATTTTTATTTTTATTTCATCACACACATACCATCACAAACTGTATTGGACACAATAATTGGAGACATTGGGGCCTATCTATCAAGCTCTGAAAGGAGCTTGACGGCCCGTGTTCTGGCGAGTCTTCAGTCTTCTAAAGACCGCTGCTCCATAACCTGTCCGCCTGCTCTGAGCAGGCGGACAGACATCGCCGCAATTCAACCCGATCAAGTACGATCGGGTTGGTTGTGAGCTGCTGGTGCAATGCTGAATACAGAAAGCGTATTGCTCTCCGTATTCAGCGAGGTCTGGCGGACCTGATCCGCACTGTCGGATCAGGTCCGCCAGACTTTGATAGAGGTCATTGGATTAACTCCACTCATATATGAATTAGAGCATTATTCAACCTGACCAAATGAAGGTTCACGAGTTGAGGGTCGTTAAATTTTATAAAGTTTTATTAACCTAAATTAGTAGCAGATATTTTAGACAAAGTTTTTTTTTTAAAAGAGTATTATCGAACAAGAATTTGTTTACTGCATTGCATTTATTGTCAACTAATTTTATACGAAGTTTAAAGCTTGTTTTATTTTTATTCTATTTTTACTCACTGTAACTAGTGTTTAATTTTATTACATGGATCCATGAATGTGTATTGTATATATTGTACGTAAGCATATATCATACGGAATAAAGGAATAATATTTAACTCATTAGTACCTTAGCCTCCATCAGGTCAGGCGCTTTGGTAAATACATATCTCTTATTCATCCACATTTTTGACAGCTAGGTGTCATTATATCAAAGCCATGAGGTACATTTGACAGGCGCTGAAGCGAACACTACTCCTATATACAGATATATAAAGGAAAATATATTTACAATAAAAATAACGTTTTTCTGTATTTGAAGAGTATTAATATGTAAAATAATAACTCCTGTTGGGTTAGTGCACGAGCAATAAGTGTTCGTTTTTTTCTTCTGTGCTCTCCATTGAAGTCTATGGGGAGAATAAGTTAACACGGTCACAATATTTCTAGTTGCTCTGGCACAAACTTTTAACTTTCAACTTGTAATATGTGTGCTACTTCTTTCAAGGTTTAAGCTTGAGCAAAAGTGATAAATCGTGCCCCACTTGTAATCTAGCACAGAGCTTGTAATCTTAGGAAATAATACATAGCTCTAGTCTATGGGGCATATTTATCAAGCTCCTTCAGGCTCGCCGGAAACAGCAGTTATGAAGCAGCGGTCTAAAGACAGCTGTTCCATAACTTGTCTGCCTGCTCTGAGGCCACGGACAGAAATCAACCTGATCGAATACGATAGGGTTGATTGACACCCCCTGCTAGCGACGAATCTACAGGGGACAGCATTGCACCAGCAGTTCTTGTGAACTGCTGGTGCAATGATAAATGCCGACAGTGCATGCTGTCTGCATTTGTTGATGTGAACGGACATGATACGCTACTTCGTATCATGTCCGCTTGCACATTAATAAATATGCCCCTATCTGTTAGAAGGAAAATATTTAAGGATCTCTTAAAGGGACATTTTACCAACATTTTTCTCCCCTTTAAATTGTTCCCAGTGATTTTACCCGCTGGAGTGTATTACACTGTTTACAAGTAGTTTGTTTACCCTTATTTCAGCATTTAAAATAGCTGATTTAGCCTATGGTATCCCCACCTATACTGAAAGTTTCTGGTCTTACGTCCAGGGTATTGACAAGTCTATGTAAACTCAGCCATCAGAAGAAATTACACTCCCAGTGGGCTGCAAGATAGTTACATAATAAAATGTTAAATTTCCAGTGTTCTCTCTAAGTATTAAGCTTTGGTTTACAAACAGATACGTTAAGGAAGCAAGTGTGTGTACATAAAATGATAACCAGCAAATTCATATACACAAATAAACCTGAAAATACAATTTCTTATATATTTTGTACTCTGCAGTTAGTATAACAAGTAATTGAAAATGTATTAAGGAAAACAATTTTACAGTATACTATCCCTTTAACTAAGGTTTATTAGATCAGGTTTGCTATGTATGGAAACAACAGGACATTATACACCAAATACATTTTATAATATAGTGTCATTCTGGTCATTGGTGCCACCCTTTTGTAATCTGGATTTCACTGCAGTACAGGGGTGATATGTTGCACATTTGCAGAAACTCTCCTTTAGATACATGCATTGTAACCTAGGCTCCAAAATAGTGGCACCTATAATTAGAGGGAGCTTCATGAAATGTAGTGTTTATTGTCCCTTTAAGAAGTGGTAGACACATATGTCTAGGCATAACTATGCCTTTAAATGTTGCTATATTATTTTACCACTGCTATGTAGTCTATTTTAAGAGATTATCTTGGTTCATTTATGCATGAACAGTAAATGCAGCAAATATTTTGTAGCAGCAACATCACATATTCTGAGCAGTTTAGGTCAATAAAGAACATTCACCTTTTGTGACAAAGTAAAAATGAATATATTATAAAAGAGCCTCTAATGGCAATAATGGATATTTTAAATCAAAAGTGATGATACATTTAAGAGTTATAGCCTACTGTGCAAGCTTTTTATTTCCTTTAGAAACAAATGTACTACAAATTAAATAATGTACTACCGTCAGCAGTAATACAAGGAGAAATTCAATTTGCGCTGGGAAAATTATAGTGATTAAATGTTTTTTTTTTATTTATTTTCTTTTATACTTTGTTTTTACTTTTTTTTGATTTGACAAGTTAGATAAATATAATACAATATTGAGTTACTGCTAGTATGGCACCTGGAAAACATTTTTAACCAAATATTACATTACAATTGTATGGAGCAAACTCTATTCTAAATATTCACTTTCCAGCATAGGAAATCCTTGTTAACTCTCCTATAGCTGCATTAATATGGTTTTCTTTGTTAAACCAAAATAAAGTATGTAACTCAGTAGAAACAGTTATGGAGATTTTGGTTAAAGGGATGTTCAAATCAAAATGACACTTTTATGATTCAGATATATCATGCAATTTAAAAAAAGAAACTTTCTAATTTGTTTCCATTATTAACTGCACACTTTCTGAGACACTAGCTCCTACTGAGCATATGCAAAAAAAATCACAGTATAAATGTATATGTGTGTGTGATTGGTTCATGGCTCTCACATGTTACATAGGACAAGGGAAATTAAAGTACATTTGACATTAGTCAGAAAAAAAATCTACTTCTCATTCATAATTCAGAGTGTTATTGTTTTTTATTATGCATAGGTTGATTATGCATTTCTACAGTATTTAATGATCCAGTAACACAGGCACCCAACTGAATAAATCTGCTATAGCTAGAAGATATTGTGCTGTGTCCTTTTGCAAGATTAGTAAGTGAGAAATACCGTGTCTAGGCCTAGTAATGACTCGCAGCAGAAGACAGTCAGCCTTTTTCATTTGATTATCTTGATTTAATCCGATCACAAAAGAATGTTTTGTTGCATTATTATGTGATTGAACAAGATTGAAGAGAATGTCTAGAGAGCTATAAAGCAGCGCCGTATATTCTGCAGCCGTACAAACAGGCATTTTTCCTTTTAAATGACCTCTTCAGATACTTTAAAGTACAAAGATGCTTGTGAGATGCCAAAAATGCACTTAACAATTTGTGTACATGCTGTAAATGCTGTGCTTGGTGCCTGTTTTCTGAAATATCTGTGCTGCAAGAATAATTGTTATATCTGGGTCCTCTCACAGCTTTCTGTAAACACATTGAGTTAGGCGCTGTTGAATACTCAATAATTCTTACCTTATGAGCCTGCGTTTGAATGCAAGCAATGGATCACAAGTAACAACAAAAATAAGAACATTCCTTATCTGTGTCATATGTCAGGCAAAATGCATTTCCTTCTATTGTGCAACCACAGCAAATATAAACACCAAGGCAGTCATTTCAGATAGCTATTGAGCAGAGTTCATACCTGGTACATGCTGTAAAATTGTTATGTTGGTAATTATTTTAAAGCTCATACATAATAACATAAAGCTTAGTTGGCACTGAATTGGTTAAAAAAAAACTAATATATATATATGTCACAAAAGGCTTGCACTATATATATATATATGTCACAAAAGGCTTGCACTATATACAGGGAGTGCAGAATTATTAGGCAAGTTGTATTTTTGAGGATTCATTTTATTATTGAACAACAACCATGTTCTCAATGAACCCAAAAAACTCATTAATATCAAAGCTGAATAGTTTTGGAAGTAGTTTTTAGTTTGTTTTTAGTTTTAGCTATTTTAGGGGGATATCTGTGTGTGCAGGTGACTATTACTGTGCATAATTATTAGGCAACTTAACAAAAAACAAATATATACCCATTTCAATTATTTATTTTTACCAGTGAAACCAATATAACATCTCAACATTCACAAATATACATTTCTGACATTCAAAAACAAAACAAAAACAAATCAGTGACCAATATAGCCACCTTTCTTTGCAAGGACACTCAAAAGCCTGCCATCCATGGATTCTGTCAGTGTTTTGATCTGTTCACCATCAACATTGCGTGCAGCAGCAACCACAGCCTCCCAGACACTGTTCAGAGAGGTGTACTGTTTTCCCTCCTTGTAAATCTCACATTTGATGATGGACCACAGGTTCTCAATGGGGTTCAGATCAGGTGAACAAGGAGGCCATGTCATTAGATTTTCTTCTTTTATACCCTTTCTTGCCAGCCACGCTGTGGAGTACTTGGACGCGTGTGATGGAGCATTGTCCTGCATGAAAATCATGTTTTTCTTGAAGGATGCAGACTTCTTCCTGTACCACTGCTTGAAGAAGGTGTTTTCCAGAAACTGGCAGTAGGACTGGGAGTTGAGCTTGACTCCATCCTCAACCCGAAAAGGCCCCACAAGCTCATCTTTGATGATACCAGCCCAAACCAGTACTCCACCTCCACCTTGCTGGCGTCTGAGTCGGACTGGAGCTCTCTGCCCTTTACCAATCCAGCCACGGGCCCATCCATCTGGCCCATCAAGACTCACTCTCATTTCATCAGTCCATAAAACCTTAGAAAAATCAGTCTTGAGATATTTCTTGGCCCAGTCTTGACGTTTCAGCTTGTGTGTCTTGTTCAGTGGTGGTCGTCTTTCAGCCTTTCTTACCTTGGCCATGTCTCTGAGTATTGCACACCTTGTGCTTTTGGGCACTCCAGTGATGTTGCAGCTCTGAAATATGGCCAAACTGGTGGCAAGTGGCATCTTGGCAGCTGCACGCTTGACTTTTCTCAGTTCATGGGCAGTTATTTTGCGCCTTGGTTTTTCCACACACTTCTTGCGACCCTGTTGACTATTTTGAATGAAACGCTTGATTGTTCGATGATCACGCTTCAGAAGCTTTGCAATTTTAAGAGTGCTGCATCCCTCTGTGAGATATCTCACTATTTTTGACTTTTCTGAGCCTGTAAAGTCCTTCTTTTGACCCATTTTGCCAAAGGAAAGGAAGTTGCCTAATAATTATGCACACCTGATATAGGGTGTTGATGTCATTAGACCACACCCCTTCTCATTACAGAGATGCACATCACCTAATATGCTTAATTGGTAGTAGGCTTTCGAGCCTATACAGCTTGGAGTAAGACAACATGCATAAAGAGGATGATGTGGTCAAAATACTCATTTGCCTAATAATTCTGCACTCCCTGTATATATATATATGTCACAAAAGGCTTGCACTATATATATATATGTCACAAAAGGCTTGCACTATATATATATATGTCACAAAAGACTTGCACTATATATATATATATATGTCACAAAAGACTTGCACTATATATATATATATATATGTCACAAAAGGCTTGCACTATATATATATATGTCACAAAAGGCTTGCACTATATATATATATGTCACAAAAGGCTTGCACTATATATATATATATGTCACAAAAGACTTGCACTATATATATATATATATGTCACAAAAGGCTTGCACTCGCTGGTCTTTAGCAAATAAAACAGTGTTTAATGTGACGTTTCGGGGATGACTCTCCTCAGACAAGGTAATACAAGGAGAGAGTCACCCCCCGAAATGTCACATTAAACACTGTTTAATTTACTAAAGACCAGCGAGTGCAAGCCTTTTGTGACATGGATATTATTTTGCCTGCACCCTGGCAGTTTAAATGAGAGTGCACTTCCTGGCTGAATCTATCAATCTATCTATCTATCTATCTATCTATCTATCTATCTATATATAGATTTAGTTCTTACATATTTTTGTACCAAGTCCATTTTTTTTTATTACTGGCCCCAATTATAAATTGTTAAATTGCCTGTTAAAAAATTACAGTATGCTAAGGATTTCCACTTAGTTGAGGTTATGTTAAAAGATTTGTGATTTCTATTGAGGACATACCCTACATTTCTTTATGTGAAACCAAATAATACTGAAAACCACTCTAACATATGTTTTTTTTTAAAAAAACTTTTGAAAACATAAAATAAAAATACAAAATTTAAGAAAAGTAGAAACATGAAAATCTTGTCAACTTTGAAATAGTGAGACAAGATACTTCATAACAGCACTAGAGTCTTCTTAGACTACCAGTTCAGCATCACAGGGTTGTCGGCTGGTTTATCCAGCATGGGAGCACACTGCAGTAAAGTGAACTGCTGTGATGCTGTTTTGAAACAGGTGGTCTAAGGGTCCGATGGTCTAAATGTCTCTCGGCTGGCAAGATTCGTTAAGAATGTTCGATTTCCCTGGTGGAATGATCTAAAGCCACTTATTACCCTGAAACCAGGGTGTCTCGCTAAGGGATGTGTACTGCATTTTTGTATGGAAAGGGGATGCACAGGTTAGAAAACTGCACAATAAAATACTTATGAATAGTTGAACCATTCACGCAAATAGACACAGGAAAAAATTGTATTGTTAAGGTGCATCAAAAATCATAGCAAAATTCTTCACTAAAAATCGTATTTTATCAAAAACTTAAAGTTTGTGTGTAAATTACACAGGATTAAATTGTATTAAATATGCACAGTGTAAATCATAATTTAGTTAAAGTGGATGTGCAAAAATCTACAAAATCTACAAAATACAAAGCGTATTTTTTTCATGAAATGGGCTGAACCTGGGCTTTGCATGGATGTATATAAAATTGTCTCTAATTCCAGCGTCATTCTGTAAAGTTTTACAAATCTCACTGTTTTGTCTCGCAAACTAAAATGTAGCAAGCTTTTCTCAAAACACTCAAAATTTTTATAACCCGAATAGAAAAACACAAGTATCCGAAAAAATAAGTGATTGCAAGATGCTATACGCAGAAAGCAGCGTAATGTAATTTATATTTGCTGAAGGATTTACTTTTTAAATGCATCCTCTGCTCATTCCTAACTTCACTTCAGCAAGCTCCATTATTTTCAAAAGGAGACAACTCACCATTCACAGGGACTGTCCCTTTTAATAATTCCACCAGAGCAGCCCCTGCTAGGGTTGGCGAGAAAAAACCACGTCTGATCTGATGAAGTTTAGATCATCGGGCCCTAAGGAGAATGAACAAAGGACTCTATGAGGTACAAATTGTAGTGAATAAGGACGTTAGAACAGGAGAGTTGCTGACTTCCCTTAGTAATGGTGCACTTACTGCATATTAATGGAAAAAAATACTGTCCATTGAATGATTTCTGCATGCTCTTTAGAACGGCCTGGAATGCTCAGGGCCCGTCCCTCGCTTGTATCTAAAAGAATTCTAAGTCACCTTTTGTTATATCAAGCAAAACAACTTTACCCTATTAAAGCAGATGTGAATACTTTACATTGACAAATGATAACCTCTTTTGCAAGTGTGTTTCAAAATTGTGCTCCTAATGTGCGGATATTGTTTTTCTGCATTGCGAGCGGTTCTCATTTGATATGCCAGACAGGGGCATACTTGCCAGTCCCTCACCTCTGAAGGGCTCATCTAGCCCTGCAACTAGGGATGGGCGAATTTGTTTATATTTAAATTTGAATGTTATTGTAGAAATTACATTTACATAATCGAATGTTGATAAGAATGAATATTCTCAAAAATTCTATAATTGAATGCTATTTACAGTTTTCGAATTTCACTTTGGAATTTGATTGTTCATAATTATATCGAATGTCCACATTCGAAATTTTGATTCGATTTAACAAATACTATTCAGAAGTTCAATAGTTAATGTGGAATTTAGTCAATTGAAACATAATAGATACAAATATATAAATTTGAATGTTTCTATTTTGAATATTGCATAATTTTAATATTACATTTAAATAAAGCATTCGAAATACTATAACAAATATATAATTTAGTCAATTGAATTTAGTCAATTGAAACATAATAGATACAAATATATAAATTCGAATTTTTCGAATTCAAATTTTGCATAATTCGAATACATGAAACGAATGTTAGAATGTTCTACAAACATTCAAAATTCGAAATGAAGGAACGAATGTGTTAAAAATTTGTTTCATTTTTCAAATGTTGCGAAACTTTCGCCCATCCCTACCTTCAACCAGTATTGGCTTCACGGGAGGGGGGGCTGGGGAGGCCTGGGATCCACCTGTATCATGCCTGGCCATTCTGTGGGCCACCTCACAGTGTAAGCAAAGTGTTTACTTTTACAAATACAGTGGCAGAGTTTCCCAGTGAGTCTGTACAGGAAACCTTACACTATATTTGTACAGTAAGGCTGCTTAAGGTCATAACTTCAATGCAGACTAACGAAGGGGAAAAAAGTATAACTGACAATAATAGAGAAGCAGCTGCTATTGCTATGGCTGAGGTTCTGCTTATTTCTGAATTAGTCAGAAAGGCTACCATTTAAAGAGACACTAAAGTCAAAATTAAACTTTCATGCTTCACATAGAGCGTGTAATTCTAAACAACTTTACAATTCACTTCAATTATCTGCATGTGCACAACCTTTTTATATGCACACTTTCTTTGAGACAAACTCCTACTGAGCATGTGCAAGAATTAACAGTATATACGCTCTCAAAAGAGTTAGGTCTGGTGGTTGTGGAGAGAAACCAAGCTAAGCAGCCCCCTTTGCTTTTCCTTGGATTTCAGATACACCTGATAAAGCTTCAATGCGGCCAAATTATCATTGTGCGGACAGACATGATCCACTGTAGCGGATCATGTCTACTGCCAACAGTATAAGCTGTCGGTATTTATCATTGCACAAGCATATCTCGTGAAATGCTTATGCAATACCGCCCCTGCAGATTCTCGGGTAGCAAAGGGTGTCAATCAACCCAAATGTATCCATCGGGCCGATCGCTGTCCTCCGCCTCAGAGGTGCGGATGAGTTAAGGAACAGCGGTCTTAGAATCGCTGCTTCTTAACTCCTGTTTCCAGCGAGCCTGAAGGCTCGTGCGGAAACAGATGCATTGGGGCCAATTGAGACTTTGATAAATCGTCCCCAATGTGTTTGATTTTTGATCTTCTGCAAGATTAATCCTCTTCAACACAATTTTAAGCAAATTTCTTTGACCAAAATGTAGTGAAGTGTCATACTTCAAATGTGCTTTGCTTACTGTGGTAGGACATTCTTTCTTCAACTGAGCTTGAATTGCAAATTATTTTCTATAACATAATAGCTTGATATAGTGGTCTTCCCAAGTTTTGGTCTCTTTAGGTTTGCCTGGTCTTTGAAAGCTATGGTGTGTTTTGTACTGTCCCCTTAGAGATATTCAAGTTAGCTGCAATTTGGGGTTGGGAAAGTGTTTTTAGCACACAGGAGAACAACTTCCTTAACTAAGCTCAAATTGCTTCTCAATCTCTAAGCTTCTTCGAACTATAGTAATAGAATTAATATCAGGCGTAAATTGTAAAAAGACAAATATAAGTAGATGAAACATGATAAAACATATTTATGCAATATTTATATTTAATAAAGATTTTAACTGCCTGTATGTATTTACAGTAAATGTTTCAGATTTGCTAATGTGAATATGCTATGTTGTTAGCGCGATGTGTTTTTTTTTTTACCCACTTTTTGTCTCCATTGATTTCTATGGTGGAATATATGCCCGCGCACATGGAAAATTAAATTAGTTTTTTCACGCTATTCGGGTTACCGCTAGCGCAAAATACTTTTTTTTAAACTTGTAATATGAAAGCAACCAGACTAGTGGAAAAAACTTAACACAAGCTGAGTTTTCGAGATTATGAAAAAAAAAATGCTGCAACACTTGTAATCTAGCCCATTATATATATTAAAGGAACAATCTACTCCAGAATTTTTATTTATATTTTTTATATATATATATATATATATATATATATATATATATATAGGTAGCCCTCAGTTTACGCCGGGGTTAGATTCCAGAAGGAATGGTTGTAAATCGAAACCATTGTAAATTGAAACCCAGTTTATAATGTAAGTCAAAGGGAAGTGAGGGAGATAGGTTCCAGGCCCCTCTCAAAATTGTCATAAGTAACACCTAAAACATTATTTTTAAAGCTTTGAAATGAAGACTTTAAATGCTAAACAGCATTATAAACCTAATAAAATAATCACACAACACAGACTTCACTTGCATTTTTCTGCAAACAGTTCTTTCTATGCATTCTTATATATATATATATATATATATATATATATATATATATATATATATATATTATATTCTTTTATTCTTTGTATGTGTGTTCTTACAGTCAGAGAGCCTTGAGCACTTTATAACATTATCAATGACAACAAACAATGCAAATAAACATCCATATCCTCTGTATTCTGCTACGCACCTACATGTCACCATTTCCCTCCCACACTAGCTACATAAAAATGTTCTCTAGAACTATTATGATAAAGGCTGACCTTTTGTGCCTGACAAGAGTTAGACAGCATTGTTTGAGGCTCAGTTTGTCATCACTTTTACCTTTATAAGAATATTTAGATTGAATAGATAGGGAAATATAAAATGTTAAATGAAAACCTATACTCTCTCTCTCCATCTCTCTCTCTCTCACACACACACACACACACAAAAATATATACTGTATATATATATATATATATATATATATATATATATATATATATATATATATAGAGAGAGAGAGAGAGAGAGAGATAGATAGATAGATAGATAGATAGATAGATAGATAGATAGATATAAAGGGCTTGAAATATACAGTAGTCCAGTCAAAGAGCAGTGGACGACTTTCCTATCTTTAACACTGAATGGACTAGTAAGTTTTCCATCTTAATGGGAGGAGAGTCCACTGCTTCATTCATTACTTGTGGGAATTAAGAACCTGGCCACCAGGAGGAGGCAAAGATACCCCAGCCAAAGGCTTAAATACCTCCCCCAGTCATTCTTTGCCTTTCTTCACAGGAGGTTGGCAGAGAAGTGTCAGAAGATTCGGAGTAGTCTCTTATGGAGGGTAGTACTCTTCGCAATGGGACTGGAGTTTTAAGTAGTCCTGTCAGCCTCTCAGTGAGAGCATGGGTGAAAGTTAGAGTCCGGAGATGCAGGGAGAGTTCTTCTGCGAAACCATCCCGACTCATATTAACAGCTCCGTAAGCAATCAGCGTTGACGAGTTTCGCTGCCTATTTTTTGCTCTCAAGTCCATGTCAGGAGTGATGCTACTAACCTGTCACACTTGAAAGGCTGTGTTCCTGTTCCATGGCATAGATTTTGGTAAGATTGTTTCATTTTTTATACATGTATGATAACGCCAAAAGACAGGGTCACAGTGTGACTCCTTTTATCTGTATAGAATCAAGGGTTAATATCTCCTGAGGGGGATTATTGAACAGGGGGTAATAATCGTATATGTTTATTTGATGTTATGCTGCTTTTATGTGTGAGATGTTATGGGCTCATAGGCTGTTATGGAATAAACAGGTTTCAATTTCACTTTGGAAGCAATGCAGCTTACAAGCTTGGCACGCTTTTTCTCATAGCAGGGACGGTCCTGCATTGTGCACCATATGATTCTTCCCTCTTTCCTGACCGGGTGTCTATCAGAGAGGAGTCCTAACTCTCTGTACTTTCTGAGTCATGGGAGGTGGTGAGTACCACAGCCATTGGGATATAAGTGTGCAGTTTTTTTGAATAAAATAATGTTTTATTTTTATAGTTCTCCGGTTATTGCACTAGCGATGGAGGATTCTGTTATTAGAGGGCATGCCCTCTATTCCTAAGGAGTAATTCCTGTTTATAATATGAGGAGGCCTTACCGCCCTCTCAATTATCCATATGCCTTCATAATGTGATAATATCAAACATGTTTGATACCACTGAGCCGTCTACCTCTGAGGAGTTGTCGTCCAGTGAGGTGCGTAGCCTACATGCTTATCTCTCTACACATGCAGTTTCCCATTGCATTGCTGATCCTCCATCTGGAGGGGGCCATTTTTCACTGGACGTTACTGCGCAGCTAAGACGGCTGTGTCTGCGGCCTTTAATGCTTTACCTCGCCCTGCTAAACGCAAGTGAAAGCTTACATATTGCACTCCTTCCCACAGTACATCAGATAATCTATTGGATTTACCTGATAGGGTTATCAGAAGATGAAGTTCTTTATGAGACTTCAGAGTAGGAACATTCTGGGTCGGAGTCTGCTGCCTCTAATCTTCCGGCTGCAGAGGAACCAGACTTTAGTTTTAGGAATTTGCGCTTTCTTCTAAAGGAAGTTTTTTGATGAAATCAGTGGTTCTAGAGCCCAAATTGCCTGAAGAACCTTTAATTCCTAAATTGGATAGAGTCTAAGGACAGGGTGTTACCTTATCGTTCCTTGCTCCTGTTAGATGGCGAACATATTAAGAATGAAAGGGACTGGATTGTTCCTCTTTTCTCCCTTTAACAAATTTTTTCCCTGGACTCTCAATGGAGTTGTGAGGTTCCATCCCTAGAAGGGGATGGTGCTAGTTTCACCTTAGCTAAACATATTACTATCCTGGTTGAGGATAGCTCTTCATTTAAGGAGCCCATGGATAAAGGATGGAAACTCTGTTAAGACAGTTGTTTTCAAGATACAGGTTATTTATTTCAACCGGATGCAGCGGTTGCTGCGGTTGCTGGAGAAACTACCTTCTGGTGTGACTCCTTATAGGATTGATCGACGTTACTCGAGGGGTGCTAATTCTTTTATCTGTGATGCTATTAGGCAGATTATTCGCCTAAATTCTAAAGCTTCAGCCTTTCTGTTCAGGCCCGTCGGGCTCTGGTTGAAGTCATGGTCTGCGGATATGACTTATAAGTCTAGACTTCTTTCCCTCCCCTTTAAGGGAATGATTTTGTTTGGTCCAGGCCTGGACTCAATTATCTCCATAGTCACAGGGGGAAAGGGTGCCCTTCTACCACAAGAGAATATGAACGAGTCTAAGGACAATTTTCGTTCTTTTCATTTCAATAAAGCCCATGTCAGCAGTCCTTCGCTAAGCCTGAGCAAACCAAGAGCTCTTGGACTCCGGCTCAGTCCTGGAATAAATCCAAGCAGAGCAAGAAGCCTGCCGAGTCTAAGTCGGCATGAATGGGTGGTCCCCGATCCTCTTCTGGATCGTGTAGAGGGCAAACTGATGCTCTTTTCGGTCTCTTAGTTCAGGGACATGCAGGATTCATGGGTCCTGGAGGTCATAGCTCAGGGTCACAAGATAGATTTCAAGTCTCTGCCACCCAAAGGCAGTTCAGCCTTTCTGGGGTGCGTACAGGATCTGTTCTCTTAGGAGTTATTGTCCCTGTGCCTATCGCAGTGAGAGGTTTTTGGATACTATTCAAACCTTTTTCGTGGTTCCAAAGAAGGAGGGAACTTTCCGTCTGATTTGGACCTGATGTGCTTAAAGTTTTTAAATACCCCCTTGTTCAAGAGGGAGACAATAGGTCCATTCTTCCCCTCATTCGAGAAGGGCAGTTCATGACCACGATAGATCTGAAGGATGCTCCCTTCACGTACCAATCCTCAAGGGCCACTTCCAGTTCCTAGGGTTTGCTTTCCTGGACCAGCACTTCCAGTTTATTGATCTTCTGTTTGCTTTAGCTAGTATAGTGGGCAGCATAACTGCCTCCAAGGAGTTGACCCGGGATTGATCCCGGCCACCGCGGCATTCTCCAAGAAGTTTTTCGAAGAGTGGACCATTCAGAATTTCTCCTCTGTCTTCTTCGATCCTATGGATGGAAGATAAATCTAGAGAGAGTTTTCTTGTATCGAGTACCAGGGTGGAATTCTCGGGTACTATAATAGTCTCCATAGACATGAGAATTTTTCTAACAGACCAGAGACATTGCAGGCTAGCTTCAACATGTCTTGCCCTCCAGACCTCCTTAAGGCCATCTGTGGCTCGATGTAGGGAGGTGATTGGTCTCATGGTGTCGAGCATGGACATAGTTTCCTTGCCAGGTTTCACCTCAGACTGTTGCAACGGCGCGTGCTGAAGCAGTGGAACGACGATCATTCAGATCTGTCTCAACAGATTTCTCTGGACAACAGATCGAGAGAAGCGCTTTTTTTTTTTTTTGACTAGATCACTTGTCCAAGGGGATGTCTGTCTCAAGACCATCCTGGGTGATTGTGACTGCGAGTCTGTCTGGAAGGGCCTATGGACTCCTTCCTGATCGCATTTTGAATCTTCGGGCAATACACAATGCTCTGAAGGCTTGGCCTCTGCTGGGTTCGTCCCAGTTTATCAGATTCCAACCAGACAATATATCCTCGGTGGCTTACATCAACCATCAGGGGGAACCAGAAGCTCCCTAGCTATGAGGGAAGTATCTCGGATTCTGGAGTGGGCGGAGACTCACATTTTTTCACTGTCAGCGATCCACATTCCGGGTGTGGACAACTGGGAAGTGGATTACCTCAGCAGACAATATTTTAATCCAGGGGATTGGTCTCTCCATCCCGAGTGTTTACAGAGATTTGCAAGAGGAAGATCTTATGACGTCTCATTACCTAGTTACCCAGATATGGGTCGAGGAACAAGGGATCCTTAGGCGGAGCTAACAGATGCATTAGCGGTGCCTTTGAGGTTCAATCTAATTTATCTTTATGGCTGTTGCCACTACTTCCTAGGTAGTAGCTTGAATCAAGCTGGCGTCGGTGATACTGATTGCTCCGTCTTGGCCGTGAAGGATATGGTTCACTGTCAATGATTTACCAAATATAAGTAAATATTTGTTTGTAGGTCTTGAATTATATTAACCCAAATAATACATTTGCGGAAATTAGTGGGTTAAATAACATACCGCTAGATTTAGAGTTCTGCGGCCAAAGGGGTGCGTTAGCTACGCGTGCTTTTTTTTCTCCCGCACCTTTTAAATACCGCTGGTATTTAGAGTTCACAGAAGGGCTGCGTTAGGCTCCAAAAAGGGAGCGTACAGGCATATTTACCGCCACTGCAACTCTCAATACCAGCGGTGCTTACGGACGTGGCCAGCTTAAAAAACGTGCTCGTGCACGATTCCCTCATAGGAAACAATGGGGCCGTTTGAGCTTAAAAAAAACCTAACACCTGCAAAAAAGCAGCGTTGAGCTCCTAACGCAGCCCCATTGTTTCCTATGGGGAAACACTTCCTAAGTCTGCACCTAACACCCTAACATGTACCCCGAGTCTAAACACCCCTAACCTTACACTTATTAACCCCTAATCTGCCGCCCCCGCTATCGCTAACCCCTGCATTTTATTATTAACCCCTAATCTGCCACTCCGTACACCGCCGCCACCTACATTATCCCTATGTACCCCTAATCTGCTGCCCCTAACACCGCCGACCCCTATATTATATTTATTAACCCCTAATCTGCCTCCCCCAATGTTGCCGCTACCTACCTACACTTATTAACCCCTAATCTGCCGACCGGACCTCGCCGCTACTATAATAAATTTATTAACCCCTAATCCACCTCACTAACCCTATAATAAATAGTATTAACCCCTAATCTGCCCTCCCTAACATCACCGACACCTAACTTCAAGTATTAACCCCTAATCTGCCGACCGGATCTCACCGCTACTCTAATAAATTTATTAACCCCTAAAGCTAAGCCTAACCCTAACACTAACACCCCCTAAGTTAAATATAATTATTATCTAACAAAATAAATTAACTCTTATTAAATAAATTATTCCTATTTAAAGCTAAATACTTACCTGCAAAATAAACCCTAATATAGATACAATATAAATAATAATTATATTGTAGCTATTTTAGGATTAATATTTATTTTACAGGCAACTTTGTATTTATTTTAACTAGGATAGTTATTAACTATTTAATAGCTACCTAGTTAAAATAATTACAAAATTACCTGTAAAATAAATCCTAACCTAAGTTACAATTAAACCTAACACTACACTATCAATAAATTAATTAAATAAAATACCTACAATTATCTACGATTAAACCTAACACTACACAATCAATAAATAAATTAAATACAAATAAATACACTAACTAAAGTACAAAAAATAAAAAAAGAACTAAGTTACAAAAAATTAA
Organism: Bombina bombina; assembly: GCF_027579735.1. Taxonomy (NCBI): domain Eukaryota; kingdom Metazoa; phylum Chordata; class Amphibia; order Anura; family Bombinatoridae; genus Bombina; species Bombina bombina. Next base: position 374,993,139 of record NC_069500.1, read on the forward strand.
AAAAGAACTAAGTTACAAAAAATAAAAAAATATTTACAAACATTATAAAAATATTACAACAATTTTAAGCTAATTACACCTACTCTAAGCCCCCTAATAAAATAACAAAGCCCCCCAAAATAAAAAAAATGCCCTACCCTATTCTAAAATAAAAATAGAAAAGCTCTTTTACCTTACCAGCCCTTAAAAGGGCCTTTTGCGGGGCATGCCCCAAAGAATTCAGCTCTTTTGCCTGAAAAAAAACCAACATACAATACCCCCCCCAACATTACAACCCACCACCCCCATACCCCTAATCTAACCCAAACCCCCCTTAAATAAACCTAACACTAAGCCCCTGAAGATCCTCCTACCTTGTCTTCACCACGCCGGGTATCACCGATCGGTCCAGAGGAGGCTCCGAAGTCTTCATCCAAGCCCAAGCGGGGGCTGAAGAGATCCATCATCGGGCTGAAGAGGTCCATCATCGGGCTGAAGTCTTGATCCAAGTGGCAGCTGAAGAGGTCCATCATTAGGCTGAAGTCTTGATCCAAGCGGCGGCTGAAGAGATCCATCATCGGGCTGAAGTCTTCTATCAAGCGGCATCTTCAATCTTCTTTCTTCCGGATCCATCTTCATCCCGCCGACTTCCCGATGAATGACGGTTCCTTTAAATGACGTCATCCAAGATGGCGTCCCTCGAATTCTGATTGGCTGATAGGATTCTATCAGCCAATCGGAATTAAGGTAGGAAAATTCTGATTGGCTGATGGAATCAGCCAATCAGATTGAGCTTGCATTCTATTGGCTGTTCCAATCAGACAATAGAATGCAAGCTCAATCTGATTGGCTGATTCCTAGAATCCTATCAGCCAATCGGAATTCGAGGGACGCCATCTTGGATGACGTCATTTAAAGGAACCGTCATTCGTCTGGAAGTCGTCGGGCAGGATGGATGTTCCGCGTCGGCGGGATGAAGATGGATCCGGAAGAAAGAAGATTGAAGATGCCGCTTGATAGAAGACTTCAGCCCGATGATGGATCTCTTCAGCCGCTGCTTGGATCAAGACTTCAGCCCGATGATGGACCTCTTCAGCCGCCGCTTGGATCAAGACTTCAGCCCGATGATGGACCTCTTCAGCCCGATAATGGATCTCTTCAGCCCCCGCTTTGGCTTAGATGAAGACTTCGGAGCCTCCTCTGGACCGATCGGTGATACCCAGCGTGGTGAAGACAAGGTAGGAAGATCTTCAGGGGCTTAGTGTTAGGTTTATTTAAGGGGGGTTTGGGTTAGATTAGGGGTATGTGGGTGGTGGGTTGTAATGTTGGGGGGGTATTGTATGTTTTTTTTCCCCGGCAAAAGAGCAGAATTCTTTGGGGCATGCCCCGCAAAAGGCCCTTTTAAGGGCTGGTAAGGTAAAATAACTTTTCTATTTTTATTTTAGAATAGGTTAGGGCATTTTTTGGGGGGGGGCTTTGTTATTTTATTAGGGGGCTTAGAGTAGGTGTAATTAGCTTACAATTGTTGTAATATTTTTATAATGTTTGTAAATATTTTTTTATTTTTTGTAACTTAGTTCTTTTTTTATTTTTTGTAACTTAGTTCTTTTTTTATTTTTTGTACTTTAGTTAGTGTATTTATTTGTATTTAATTTATTTATTGATAGTGTAGTGTTAGGTTTAATTGTAGATAATTGTAGGTATTTTATTTAATTAATTTATTGATAGTGTAGTGTTAGGTTTAATTGTAACTTAGGTTAGGATTTATTTTTTACAGGTAATTTTGTAATTATTTTAACTAGGTAGCTATAAAATAGTTAATAACTATTAAATAGCTATTGTACCTGGTTAAAATAAATACAAGTTGCCTGTAAAATAAATATTATTCCTAAAATAGCTACAATATAATTATAATTTATATTGTAGCTATATTAGGGTTTATTTTACAGGTAAGTATTTAGCTTTAAATAGGATTAATGTATTTAATAACAGTTAATTTATTTCGTTAGATAAAAATTATATTTAACTTAGGGGGGTGTTAGTGTTAGGGTTAGACTTAGCTTTAGGGGTTAATAAATTTATTATAGTAGCGGCGAGGTCCGGTCGGCAGATTAGGGGTTAATACTTGAAGTTAGGTGTCGGTGATGTTAGGGAGGGCAGATTAGGGGTTAATACTATTTATTATAGGGTTATTGAGGCGGGAGTGAAGCGGATTAGGGGTTAATAACTTTATTATAGTAGCGGTGAGGTCCGGTCGGCAGATTAGGGGTTAATAATTGTAGGTAGGCAGCAGCGACGTTGGGGGCGGCAGATTAGGGGTTAATAATTATTATGTAGGTGTCGGCGGTGTTAGGGGCAGCAGATTAGGGGTACATAGGGATAATGTAGGTTGCGGCGGTGTGCGGTCGGCAGATTAGGGGTTAAAAATTTTTATTAGAGTGGCGGCGATGTGGGGGGGCCTCGGTTTAGGGGTACATAGGTAGTTTATGGGTGTTAGTGTACTTAAGGGCACAGTAGTTAAGAGCTTTATGAACCGGCGTTAGCCCAGAAAGCTCTTAACTCCTGGCTTTTTGCTGTGGCTGGAGTCTTGTCGTTAGATTTCTAACACTCACTTCAGCCAAGACTCTAAATACCAACGTTAGAAAGATCCCATTGAAAAGGTAGGATACGCAATTGATGTAAGGGGATCTGCGGTATGGAAAAGTCGCGGCTGGAAAGTGAGCGTTAGACCCTTTCTTGACTGACTCTAAATACCAGCGGTAGACCAAAACAAGCATTAGGAGCCCCTAACGCTGGTTTTGACGGCTGACGCCAAACTCTAAATCTAGGCGATAGAGTGTTATACTCAGACAATTTTTTCTGCCACGTATATGAGCCAAAGTATATATAAAGCTCAATATTTGTTGCAGAGTTTAAAGAGTCTTAAGGTTTGTTGAAAAGGTACTAGGATACAGTTTGCAACTCTAGTCATATAAGTATAATAGGCTGGTATTGTTAAGCATATAGAACATAGACAGTCCAATCTCCTTTTGAGGAATAACTTGCAGAGTGGTAAGTACAAATGTATTTTAACGGTATTACCAGATATGAAAATAGCATTACAATACTTGCGGTCTGATGCGATGGGTATGACTGTGATTTGAATAGCTGTTACCAAGAGCCGATATCGCAACCGAGCAGAGTGTTGTTAAGCAGGAGACAAACTTGGCGTTCAGCGTTACCGAAACAAAGGTAAGAGTATGCAGCTGAGCAGTGATATCTAAATAAGTAACAGAGAGTTTGCATATGCGATAGAGAATCCGTCTCTATAACCAGATACAGCCTAGGTGGAAATAAGATACTTGCGACTTCGAGTCCAAACAAATAACAAGATTACTTCACAAAAATAATGAAGTCAGAGTTGAGTAGGACCTAATAATCAAAGTTAGTTTAAGGAAAAAACACAGAGCAATACTTGAGGTTTAACTTCCTTCAATATTCAGGCAATGTTAGAAAAGGGGATGCGGCAATAAATACCTGTGAGACAGGTAGTGGGAGGAGAGTTCTCCAAAGGTGTGCAGGACTTAAAGGTATATTACATATCCCCCTCCTCAAGGGATCACCTCTGGGGATCCAGGTTTTGATGGATACCTACGATTGAAAGCTTCAACCAATTGGGGAGCATGGATGTCAGAGTGCAGCTGCCAGGAATTCTCCTCTGGACCATAACCCTTCCATTTGATGAAGTATTCAAGTTTACAGTGTTTAATTCTGGAATCAAGAATTTTTTTCCACCTTGAATCCTTCCTGACCATCAACGAAAATAGAAGGAGGTGGTATCTGTGGTTGGTTTTGAGGATTAGATTTATAAGGTTTTAATAGAGAGATATGAAAAGGTGGGTGTATTCTATATGAATCAGGTAAGTCCAAGATTACAGCACAAGGGTTTATGATCTTTTTGATAGAAAACGGTCCGATAAATTGCTTGGCCAATTTCTTACTGGGCAGTGAAAGTTTGAGATATTTAATCGATAGCCAAACCAAATCACCAGTGTTGTAGTTCGGATTTGGTCTATGTCTTAAGTCATAGTAGTGCTTTTGTAGCTCTTTTGCCTCTGTTAGGTGTGTTTTGATGATATCCAATCTATTTTGTAAAGACATAGAGAAGTCTGTAGCAACAGGGGAGTTAACTGAAGTATTTGAAATCATTAATGTAGATAGATGATATCTATAAGTAGCAAAGAACTGAGACATTTTTAACAATGAAGAAATGGAATTGTTGTATGAGAATTCTGCCATTGGTAAGTATGAAGCACAATCATCTTGAAGATGTGATACATAACATCTTAAATATTGTTCCAATGTTTGGTTTAATCTTTCTGTTAAACCATTTGTTTGTGAGTGGTAAGAAGTAGAGTTTCTTGTGTCTATCTTTAATATTTTACAGAGAGCTCTCCAAAAAGCTGAGGTGAACTGTGTACCCCGATCTGTGATTATAATTTTGGGTAAACCATGCAGTCTTACTATAGAGTTAGGGAAAACTTCTGTTGTTGTCTTGGCAGTATGTAACCCTGTGAGTGGTATAAAATGCGCTAACTTGGTTAAATGGTCTATTACTACAAGGATTGTGTTAAAATTTTGAGACATGGGGGGCGGAGCTAGCCACTAAGGAGATCAGACGCACTTCTTATGAGCTCCTGAAATATCTTTTCATATATAACCTGATGGAGACCTTAGTTTGAATTTTTTATCGAACCTACTGTTATATACTCTTGAAGAGGGTCAGTAACCCATTTCCTACAGCTTATTGACTTTTTGCCGGTCAACTACAATAAAAATAAAGATCGCTACCGGACTTAGCCACGAGGCTGAGGAGACTGCCTGACCTAACGCTACACCGTCATTTATTCTGCACTCCTCTCTACCCAAGCAGATATGGCGGTTTTGTATGGACAGATCCTTGCATCTTTAAACAACTTTGGGGAGAAGATGGATAGCTGTCTCTCTGATTTACAGCTTGCGCTCAGGGATCAGCTTGGAGTGGAGGTTCGCTCAACTCCCAATATGGCGGCAGAGACGGATCTCACTGAAACACCCCGGTTCACTTTAAGGGCAACAACCTCAGAGCCTAAATTACCGCAGCCAGACAAGAAGCCTATTCTGCAGAATACTTCTCCGCCCAACCTCGTAACACCGAGCAACCGTCCTTCAGTAGCGCAACTTAATACACACTCCTATCTTGGAGAAGGCGCATTATACCCCGCTATACAGCCAGTGGACACTTTACACACTAAGGCGGCAGAATGGTCTCCTGGCCCTTCGCTGGCCTTTACTTCTTTGGGAGTCGCAGACTCGTTTACACAGGATGAAGGGGACCTGATACACATAATCACTAGTGCAGTCGCCGATCATACAGCTTGGAAGTGTAGTGCGGCTTACCTTGATAGCAGCCTCTTGATTCTGCCTGGATTGTCGGTCCTAGCTTGGAGCGCACGGCGGCGGCCCTCCCTTGCCCTGTTGATAATACCTGAGAGCCGATCTTCATTAGGAGATGTTGTTACTCGAACTGATAGTCTGGGACTCATTGCCATTACCATCCCGCTCCTCATTACCTCCATGTTCCAATCGCCTACAGTTGGTGTTGGTTAATCTAGAGACTCTGCTCTCCTCCTGGACAATGGACATAGAGGTTATCTGGGTTTTGAGGCTGTGAAACTGTATTTTTGTGCTCTGGTTATATTAATTTTTACATGGTTAATGTAGTGTTATAGTTACTCCGCACTGATATGTTTATATTGAGAGTGAATTATGTTCTTTACTTGTTTGCAATTTATTATGGGTTTGGATCACACACAAAAAGCTGTGTTTCCCAGCTATAGTTTGTTATGTCCTGATATACAATTGTATCCTCAGAAATAGCGTTAACATGCCTATGCTGATTAGAGTTACCCTACTCAGGATTTATATTAGGGCGCTTTCCTCACACTTTTATTATATATAACCCAGCATTAAATAGGCTTATTATAAAATACTACACACAACCTAGCTTTCTCATATACTATTTGTATAGATCTCTTTCATAAACCTCAGGTATCACAACAACTACGGTACATATCACCTGTTGGACAACCCTGATGTTCTTAGCACAAGACTTCTCTAGCATATAGATATCACAAATGTATAGTAACAAGGCTAATACAGTGTTTTTAGTTAATTTGCTCAACCTATATATAGAGTGGTAACTAGTACAATACTATACCGCTTCTCTAAAAAGCTTTTTTATACAGTTTAGGCTAGCACTATTTAACCTCACTAGTTAATATTTCAAGTGATAGGATATGCTTATTACCATTAGTTGTATTTATCTGTACCCTATTAAAACTGATATGATTAGACTGCTTTAAGGATCAGGGTAAGGTCTGTGCATTTTCATAGTTCTATGTAAAAATATATGAGGGGCTGTCATCCCTAGTTTCTCCACACTTTGCATATACAGAAACCCCTCTGTAGTGTTGTGTTAATCTTGGCCACATACGCCAAACTTATATATAAGGTGCATTAGGCCATCTTTTAATGTTCCTGAATTATGCTCTTACATACTGTTTTGCTCCTAGCCCATCTTAAAAGGGCTATGTTTCTGCATTATAACTACTGTACATACTTGAATGATGACTATATAGTCCGAAACCCTTGTACAGATGCTATTAGAGTTACCCGGCCCATATACCTTAGGTTATGTCTTTCTAACTAGTACATTTTGGCATGCCATAGCTGGGTTTATACCTCATGTATGCAAGCTCTTCAGGGGCTAGGCTTGAGTTACTCTTTCACATCTTTACTGAAACATAACTATATTATAGACTAAAATCTAATGTGGCAGTCAAGCCTTATATAGTATAGTTGTTATTATCCCCTGAAATTTTGTACATCAGTATTTGGTTATACATTTCTCTTGCCTACTCCCCACGCCATCTTTCCCTAATTCTAAATAAATTGCATTAAGGTGCACTATAAACTCACTTTTGGATATTGTAAACGCTGCTGGGCCGTGTTCACTGGGAAGGCACGGCTCAGCATAATAGTTGATTTAATGAGCTAGTTCTGAGACATTTATATAATACCCAATGCCATGCATGATGACAGAGAAATTAGTCTGTTCGTTTCTAGACGAAACATACACTTCTTAGACGTTTCTAAATAATATTGTTATGATCCTGTTTAATAGAGTACTTACAAGCCCTAAATCTTTAGTATATTTATTGATTTTACATGCTACCTGGCTCCGCCCTCCTTTTCCCCCTCCTTTCCCCCCCCTATTTTATATCGAGCGGCTCTCGCCCGCTGCATCCCCCCCCCCCATAAAACTTTAGAGTCATCCCCTCTCTAGCCCTATTTTTATATGAGTAAATACCTTAATCTTGCATTTATTTAGCTGGGAGAGGTTTATTTTTGCTTTTGTTAATGTTAAGATACTCTATGATAAAACTGAAGTCCCTTTACATGATAACCCACATTTTATAGCTACAACTGGAATATTTGAATATATTACTTTGCCAATAGTATTCTGTATACAACTATTTGTAAATGTTTTGGGTATACCTTTATATATTGTATTTGACTACGACTTCAATAAAAAATTGTTAAAAAAAAAAAAAAAAAAAAAATTTTGAGACATAGGAAGTTCAACTATAAAATCCATTGGAATCATAGACCATGGTACATCAGGAATTGGAATGGATGTTAAGTATCCCATAGGTTTTTTTGTGAACAAGTTTATTTCTCGCACAAGTATTACAAGAAGTTACGTAAGTTTTAATGTTTTGATCCATTTGGGGCCAACAAAATTGTCTTTTTATAAGGTCTGTGGTTTTTTGTACTCCTAAATGTCCAGACAATGCATTGTCATGGTAGTGGTTTAACAAAAAATATCTAAGTTTCTTGGGTACATACAAATTCTTTGAGTGGTAATATAAGTCAGACATTGAATCTTTAACACAGTCTATGGGTGGTATGTCATCACTAGATAATGCCTCAAGAATCTCTTTTTCAAAAGTTGTTATAGATCCCAATAATTTTTCTGGTGGGATTATTATACTTAGAGGGTCTTTATCAGGAGAATTGTATTGTACCCTAGATAAAGCATCTGCTTTAGTATTATTAGATCCAGGTTTGTAAGTAATTCGAAAATCAAATCTATTGAGAAATAGAGCCCACCTTACTTGTCTAGAAGACAAGGTTTTCTCCTTTTTAAGTATTCTAGATTCTTGTGATCTGTGTATACCAGGAAAGGAACTGTGGATCCTTCCAATAAGTGTCTCCAGTTTTCTAAGGATTTTTTTATGGCGAGTAATTCTTTATCTCCAATGCTGTAGTTACATTCAGCCGGAAGTAGAGTCCTAGAGAAGAAACCTATAGGATGTAACTCAGAAGTGAGTTCATTACGTTGGGATAGAACTGCTCCGATGCCTGTATTTGAAGCATCCGCTTCAAGTATAAATTGAAGGTTATGATTTGGCATTATAAGTACAGGAGCGGAAATGAAGTCTTTTTTAAGGAGTGTAAAAGCTTCATGAATTTCAGGGGTCCAAGAGAATCTGTGGTTTTTCTTGGTTAATTGTGTAAGAGGTCTGACTTTAGAAGAAACATTTCTAATGAACTTCCTATAAAAATTAGAAAATCCCAAGAATATCTGGAGGGGTTTTGTAGAGGTGGGTTGAGGCCAATTAGTAATTGCTGAGACCTTATCAGGGTCCATTTGAATGTTGTTTGGGTATATAATATAACCAAGAAATTTAATCTTGTTTACATGAAACTGACATTTGTCTAATTTTGCGAATATTCTATGTTCACGTAACCTAGTGAGTACCCATCTTACATGTTTTTTATGTTCATGTAGATCTTTGGAGTATATGAGTATATCATCAAGATATATTATCACACAAATATCGGTTAAATCTCTGAAAATTTCATTAATAAAATGCTGAAAAGTTGCAGGGACATTACATAGCCCAAATGGCATAACTTGATATTGATATAAACCATATCTAGTCCTAAACGCAGTCTTCCACTCGTCACCTTTTCTAATTCGAATGAGATTGTAAGCACCTTTCAGATCTAATTTAGTATATATTGTGGCGTTAGATAAGCGTTCAAGTAGTTCAGGGATAGGTGGTAGAGGGTATCTGTTCTTGATAGTGACTGCATTCAGGGCTCTGTAATCTATTATGGGTCTCAAAGTAGCATCTTTGTTTCTAACAAAAAATATGCCAGCAGCTGCTGGAGAAGTAGAATGAGTGATAAACTTTTTCTTTAAATTTTCATCATGGTACTCACGTAGGTAAGCTAATTCTTTTGAGATAAGAAAAATCTTTCCATGTGGAATTTCTGATCCTGGTATAGTATCTATGGGGCAGTCAAAATCTCTATGAGGAGGTAAACTTTCTGCCTCTTTCCAGTCAAATACATCTGCCAAATCCTGATATACCTCTGGCACCACTTTTTCAAGATTGGAGATTGTGGTATGTGGAAAACAAGTGTTGAGACAATAGTCTGAAGTAAATTTTACAGAACTTTTAGTCCAATCTATAGTAGGGTTATGTTTAAACAACCATGGGATTCCTAATATAATTTTATGTGTAGACATAGGTATAATGTCAAATGTTACGTATTCAGTGTGAGCATTATCTATTGAGAGTAGTAAAGGTATAGTGTGATGGGTAATTGGTCCTTTCTGTATGAAAGATCCATCGATCAGCTTGACAAATATGGGAGTTTGCTTACATACTGTAGGTATTTTATATTTTTCAATATATTTGGCATCAATAATAAACCCACAAGCCGCCGAATCTATAATTGCCTCAGTCTGAATATGATGTTGGTCCTACTGTAAAGAAAGATATATAGTGAATAGGATTGGAAGAGGAATTGAGGATAAATTGTTTATGTATGTATTTGTACCCTTCTTTTGCCTAGCTAATAAAGGACTGGAGGAAACAATGTGGTCTTTGTTTGCAAAGTAAAAACAAAGATTGGACAATTTTCTTTTAGTTTTTTTCTTCCTGAGTAAGGGGTCCTCTTATTGTGCCAATTTCCATTGGAGTGGGGTAATAAGAAGTATTTTCCTGACTTGTAGGAACTAAGTAGGATCTCTTAAGTGAAGTATCAAATAGTTGTTTTTCTGCTTTTCTTTCTCTAAGCCTTCTGTCTAGTGTAGTACTTAATTTACATAAAGCAGATAGTGTATCAGGCATTTCAAGCCTTGACAGTTCATCCTTCAAGGATTCACTGAGACCTAAATGAAATTGATTCTTTAAACTTATCTGATTCCAGAGTGAATCTGATGCCCACATTTGGAATTCTGTAACATACTCTTCGACATTTCTTTTACCTTGTTTTAAGGATCAAAGTTTTGTTTCAGCATTTATTTGTGTATTAGAATCCTCATACAAACTAGACATTGCCAAAAGAAATTAATTGAGAGATTCCAATATTGGATCGTTAGACTAAAAAAATCTGTTTTCCCAGGTTCTAGGCTCACCAATATAAAAATGATAGTAGTACAGATTTGTATTCATTCACTATGATAAGTACGAGGTTTCATAGTGTATAGCATATTGCAGGCATTCTTAAAATCCCTGAATTCAGCTCTTTTACCTGTGAATGGAGCAGGCAAATTAACGTGAGGTTCAGGTGAATCAATTTGTTTGGTAGTCATGCTTTCTTTTAACAAGGATTTTAAAAAATAATTTTCAGCCTGCACTTCTTTTAACCCTCTAGCAAGATAATCAATTCTTTGATTCAAGCTGGAAAATTGACTGTTTATTTCATTGGGATCCATTTTTCCCAATTTTTTATTTTGTTGGCCTGAATATTATGTAAATGATTTACCAAATATAAGTAAATATTTGTTTGTAGCTCTTGAATTATATTAACCCAAATAATAAATTTGCGGAAATTAGTGGGTTAAATAACATACGGCTAGATTACGAGTTTTGCGGTATGAGGGGTGTGGTGCTAACTTGTACGTTATTGTCACCGCTCACTTACCTACAGCGCTGGTATTACAGGTTTTCCTAAACCCGGCGTTATTAGGCAAGAAGCGAGCGTAGAGCAAAATTGAGCTCCATACCGCACTTCAATACCAGTGCTGCTTAAGTCAGCGGTGAGCTGGTTGTACGTGCTCGTGCACGATTTCCCCATAGACATCAATTGGGAGAGCCGGCTGAAAAAAAGCCTAACACCTGCAAAAAAGCAGCGTAAAGCTCCGTAACGCAGCCCCATTGATTCCTTTGGGGAAACTAAATTTATGTTTACACCTAACACCCTAACATAAACCCTGAGTCTAAACACCCCTAATATGCTGCCCCCGACATCACCGACACCTACATTACACTTATTAACCTCTAATCTGCCGCCCCCCAACATCGCCGACACCTACATTATACTTATTAACCCCTAATCTGCTGCCACCAACATCGCCAACACCTACATTATATTTATTAACCCCTAATCTCCCACACCCAATGTCGCCGCAACCTACCTACATTTATTAACCCATAATCTGCCGCCCCAACGTTGCCGCCATTATAATAAACATATTAACCCCTAAACCGCCATATTCCCGCCTTGCAAACACCAGTTAAATATTATTAACCCATAATCTGCCGCCCCTAACATCGCCGTCACCTACCGACATTTATTAACCCCTAATCTGCTGCCCCCAACGTCGCCGCCACTATACTAAAGTTATTGACCCCTAAACCTAAATCTAAGCTTAACCCTAACACCCACTAACTTAATTATAATTAAATCTAAAGAAAACCTACTATTAATAACTAAATAATTCCTATTTAAAACTAAATACTTACCTGTAAAATAAACCCTAAGCTAGCTACAATATAACTAATAGTTACATTGTAGCTAGCTTAGGTTTTATTTTTATTTTACAGGCAAGTTTGTATTTATTTTAACTAGGTAGAATAGTTATTACATAGTTATTAACTATTTACTAACTACCTAGCTAAAGTAAATACAAATTTACCTGTAAAATAAAACCTAAGCTGTCTTACACTTACACCTAACCTTACACTACAATTAAATAAATTACCTAAATTAAATACAATTAACTAAATTAAATACAATTAACTAAATTAAATACAAATACCTAAATTACAAAAAACAAACACTAAATTACACAAAATAAAAAAACAAATGATCAGATATTTAAACTAATTACACCTAATCTAATAGCCCTAGCAAAATAAAAAAGCCCCCCCCCCAAATAAAAAAAAACCCCTAGCCGAAACTAAACTAAACTATCAATATGTAATAATCAATCCTGCTTAGTTTGATTACTAGTATAGGTATGTAGCACAATATCAATTGAGAGTACTATTACTTGGTAAACCCATATGGATATATGTGCAGTTAATATAGATTAATGTTTCCCTACAAAAAGTACACACTAAAGTATTATCTGTATTATAGGAATCAAAATCAAATGCAATCTTAGAAATAAGCAGGCTTGTAATAATACAAAAGGATATAGGAATAGGTGAAACTTTCTTAAGAATAAGTAAGGAATAATTATAATATATTGCGTAACATGAGATATTGAACACACAGCAAGTAAGTCTTATCCAATGTAGTATTGATAGATTGTTAAAATGGAGAACTTCTGCAGATATGATTATAGTTGCAAACGTAGTAATGTACCTTGAAAACTGTGAATGCGGTAAGTAAGGACAAACACTTCCGGGTTCTGTGGGCTGCGGCTGCAGCAGCAGCAGAGACACGCTGAAGCCAGCTAACAGTCAGCGTGTGACGTCACGATTCTCCGGTGCAGCAGAAATCAACATAAGGATAATATAACAGAACAAATAAGATTAACAGATAAGAGCTTCAATAACCGGTTATTCTTTATGGCAGCCACAGACTTGGTTGATAAATAATATGAGCTGATAAGTTGAAACAGGTAACGTAACTTCCCAAAATAAAGACAGTCTTGAATATATGAAAAGTACTTGCCAAAGTAAGATGTTGCAACAGGCTGGAAATAAATATTAAATCCGTAGTAGGTAGATCTTGAATGAGGTAACTTGAGTTGCTGAAAAGTTTAGATACAATATTAACCTTCCAGAGGTATCAGAGGCTCAGTGTTACTCTGAGGAAAATAACAAAATACTAAGCAAGGTGTGTTCAGTGAACAGGTGTTTTATGAGAGTAAGTAAGATATGATTGGTTGAATTCTAATTAAGGAAACAGTACACCCAAAAGCCTGACATGACTCCCCCCTCAAACAAGCTGATCCTCAGCTTGAAGTCTGGGGCGATCTGGATATCTCCTGTGGAATTGGGAAACAAGTCGAGGAGCATTAAGATTAGATGCGGGTTCCCAAGAGTCATCTTCCTCCGAGTACCCCTTCCACCTAATTAAATATTCCAGAATACCCTTGGAAAACCTTGAGTCAAGTACTTCTTTAACTTCATAGATTTCTGAGTCTTGGATGGAAGTGGTTGGTAGTAATTGGGGTGTGTTATTTCTAGTAGGAACGTATGGTTTGAGGAGGGAAACATGGAAAGTCGGATGTATTCTCATAGATGAAGGTAAATCCAGAGTGACTGCATTCTGATTTATTACCCTAGTGATAGGGAATGGTCCACAGAATTTTTGTGTCATTTTCCTACTAGGAAGATGTAGCTTTAGGTTTTTAGTTGACAACCATACCTGGTCTCCAATTTGATACGAAGGTGGTTGTCTGTGTCTCAAATCATAATAGTGCTTTTGGGAAGTCTGAGCTTTTGAAATGTTTTCCTTGATAACCCGAAAATTGTCTAGAAGTGCATTATTCCATTCATCTACAAGAGGAGAATTGGAAGGAGAAGTACTAACTGAAGTGATGGTTGGATGGTACCCATAATTTGCGAAGAATGGAGATAATTTTGTGGATGAATTGGTTAGATTATTGTAGGAAAATTCAGCGAAGGGTAAGTATGTTATCCAATTGTCTTGCTGGTAGGAACAAAAACATCGTAGGTACTCATCTAACCATTGATTGATTTTCTCAACCTGTCCGTTTGCTTGTGGATGAAATGCAGTGGTGTATTGATGGGTTATGTTAAGAGATTGACAGAGACTTTTCCAGAATTTAGATGTGAACTGGGAACCCCTGTCAGATATCAAAACTGTTGGTACCCCATGAAGCCGAATCACATGTTGTATAAATAAGTTAGCTGTTTCTGCTGAAGTGGGAAGCTTATGAAATGGAATAAAATGCGACATTTTGGTGAAACTATCAACAACTACCATGATGGTGGTATAATTCTTTGATGGAGGTAAATCCACAATGAAGTCAACTCCTACTTGTTTCCAAGGTCTGTCAGATGTTGGAATTGATATTAAAAGTCCATAAGGTAATTTCCGCTCAGTTTTGCATACTTGACAAGTAACACAAGTCTTAATATAATCTGAAACAGTTTCCTTCAAATGAGGCCACCAATATGTCCTTGTTATAAGTTCGATGGTGCGTGATTCCCCTGGATGTCCCGCTAAGGGTGAATCATGGTGATGTTGTAAAATTTGTTGTCTCAATTCTTTAGGAATATAAATCATATTATTGTAGTAGTATAATCCGTCCTTCAATTCCAAAGGAACCTTAGTGTCAGTAGGTGAATTTTTTGAAGAGTTCTTTATATCAGTTAGAAAGTCTGAAGTTAATCCGATGAAGCGTTCAGGAGGAATTATAGCAGTAGGATTTTCGTTAGGAATAGGTTCGGATAGTTGTCGAGAGAGTGCATCCGCTTTTCCATTTTTGTTTGCTGGGCGGTATTGGATTTGAAAGTCGAATCTTGCAAAGTAGAGACTCCACCGTACCTGTCTAGCTGATAGAGTCTTGTTATTTTGCAGGTATTGGAGGTTTTTGTGGTCAGTGTAAATTATGAAGGGCATTTTTGCACCTTCTAGTAGGTGTCTCCAAAATTCTAAAGATTTACGGATGGCGAGTAATTCTTTGTCTCCTATTGCGTAATTCCTCTCTGCTGATGTCATACTTTTTGAAAAGTAGGAGATTGGATGTAGAGGATCTTTAGGTGTTTTCTGTTGTGAAAGTACTGCCCCAATCGCAAAGTCTGAGGAATCAACTTCCAATACGTATTGTAAATCAACATTAGGAAATTTGAGTATGGGTGCTTCTGTGAAAGTTTGTTTCAAGAAGTCAAATACTTTGGAATGACTTTGATTCCAATGGAATTGTTGGGTTGAACCAGTAAGTTGTGTGAGTGGTCTCACTATTGATGAAAAATTCTTTATAAATTTTCTGTAATAATTGGCAAACCCCAAAAACCTTTGGAGAGACTTCTTATCTTTAGGAGTTGGCCAATTTTTTACTGAATCAACCTTCTCGGTTTGCATTTGGATACCAGCAGGAGATATAGTGTAACCTAAGAATGAGATAGTGGTATTGTGGAATGAACACTTTTCTAATTTGGCATATAGTTTATGTGTTTGTAACCGAGCTAATACCCAACGTACATGTTTTATATGTTCTGGCAAATTGTTGGAGTAAATTAGGATGTCGTCTAAGTATACTACTAGACATATGTCTAATAAATCCCGGAAGATATCATTAATAAAGTGTTGGAACGTTGCGGGGGCATTACAGAGACCGAATGGCATCACTAGGTACTCATAGAGTCCATAGCGAGTTCTGAATGCTGTGAGCCATTCGTCTCCTTCTCTTATACGTATGAGATTGTATGCCCCACGCAAGTCCAACTTAGTAAAGATGGTAGCATTACTTAATCTTTCAATTAATTCTGGTATGAGAGGTAACGGATATCGGTTTTTTACCGTCCGTTTATTAAGCTCTCGGTAATCTATTATCGGCCTGAGGGAAGTGTCTTTGTTGGTTACAAAGAACATTCCAGCTGCTGTGGGTGAAGAAGAGGGTCTGATGAAACCCTTTCTAAGATTATCTTGTAAGTATTGTTTAAGATGTAATAACTCAGGGTGACTCAATGGATACAAATGACCAACCGGTAATGTTGCACCTGGAATTAATTCAATTGGGCAATCATAAACCCGATGAGGTGGAAGAGTTTCTGCCTCAACTTTACTAAAGACCTCTATGAAGTCCTGGTATGGTTCCGGTATTTGAATCTGTTCTAATTCTGTGTGTAGTATTTTATGATGTGGGAAGCATGTATTTTCACAGAATTTTGATTGGAAGGCAACAGTTAAAGTAGACCAATCAATATAGGGGTTATGTGTCTGAAGCCAGTATAACCCTAATACAATAGGGAAATGAGGGGATGGAATTACATCGAATGTTATATATTCAGTGTGGCCATCTTCAGTAATAACTAATATAGGTACTGTGTTGTGAGTTATAGGACTATTTGCAATTACAGAGCCATCAATAACTTTGATTGAAACTGGTGTTTTCTTTAATACAATAGGTATTTTATTTTTCAATACAGTAGATTTGTCTATAAAGTTTCCAAAGGCTCCAGAGTCAACGATGGCAGAAGTAGCCAATCTATTAAGGTCCCACTGCAAAAGGAGAGTTAGTTTGCAATAAGAAATTTGTTTATCTAGACTTTGAGTATTGTTAATATGAACAAACTTACTCTTTTTATTTTTTTGTAATGTTGGACAATTCATAACTGTATGACTGGGATTTGCACAATACATACAGAGGTGATTAGTTCTTCTTCTTATCCTTTCTTCAGGGGTTAATGGTCCACGAATAACTCCTATTTCCATGGGGGTGACATGCTCCATTGGAGGTGATTTTATGTGTGCAGAGGTGGACATAGTGGCTTTAAATGTTGGATCTGAATAACCACGTTCAGCTTTGCGTTCCCTGAGCCTCCGGTCAATTTGGGTTGAGACTTTTATTAATGCATCCAGGGTACTTGGAAGCTCTATACGTGCTAGCTCATCCTTGACAGGATCAGACAGTCCCAATCTAAATTGGTTTCTGAGCGAAACCAAACTCCATGCTGAGTCTGATGCGTACAGCTTAAATTCAGTGGTATATTCCTCCACTGTCTTTTTTCCTTGTTTTAAACTCCTCATCTTTTGTTCAGCCGTTAGTTGAATATCAGTATCTCTATATAGCTCATCCATGGCTTGGAAAAAATTTGTTAGTGAATCTAGTAGAGGGTCATTTGTTTCACACAAATGATCTGCCCAAATTCTGGGTTCAGATCTTAGAAAAGATATTGTAGACAAAACCCTTACCCTGTCAGTGGGGTAAGTTTTTGGTTTTAAATTGAAGAGCAGGTAGCAGGCATTTTTAAACTGCCTATAGGTTTTCCTATTACCATTATATAATTCTGGCAAGCTTATCTGTGGTTCAGAACTGGGGGTTTGTTGTTCTTTTACCTCCTTTATAAGCTCTCTGAGAACCTGATTTTCTAGTTGTAAGTCCAAGATAGCCTGTCCCATTTTGTCTACCTTTTGACTCAGGTTATAGACTACTTGGGGAATTTCAGCAGGTTCCATTTTCTTTTATGGCTTAGTATTATGTAATAATCAATCCTGCTTAGTTTGATTACTAGTATAGGTATGTAGCACAATATCAATTGAGAGTACTATTACTTGGTAAACCCATATGGATATATGTGCAGTTAATATAGATTAATGTTTCCCTACAAAAAGTACACACTAAAGTATTATCTGTATTATAGGAATCAAAATCAAATGCAATCTTAGAAATAAGCAGGCTTGTAATAATACAAAAGGATATAGGAATAGGTGAAACTTTCTTAAGAATAAGTAAGGAATAATTATAATATATTGCGTAACATGAGATATTGAACACACAGCAAGTAAGTCTTATCCAATGTAGTATTGATAGATTGTTAAAATGGAGAACTTCTGCAGATATGATTATAGTTGCAAACGTAGTAATGTACCTTGAAAACTGTGAATGCGGTAAGTAAGGACAAACACTTCCGGGTTCTGTGGGCTGCGGCTGCAGCAGCAGCAGAGACACGCTGAAGCCAGCTAACAGTCAGCGTGTGACGTCACGATTCTCCGGTGCAGCAGAAATCAACATAAGGATAATATAACAGAACAAATAAGATTAACAGATAAGAGCTTCAATAACCGGTTATTCTTTATGGCAGCCACAGACTTGGTTGATAAATAATATGAGCTGATAAGTTCAAACAGGTAACGTAACTTCCCAAAATAAAGACAGTCTTGAATATATGAAAAGTACTTGCCAAAGTAAGATGTTGCAACAGGCTGGAAATAAATATTAAATCCGTAGTAGGTAGATCTTGAATGAGGTAACTTGAGTTGCTGAAAAGTTTAGATACAATATTAACCTTCCAGAGGTATCAGAGGCTCAGTGTTACTCTGAGGAAAATAACAAAATACTAAGCAAGGTGTGTTCAGTGAACAGGTGTTTTATGAGAGTAAGTAAGATATGATTGGTTGAATTCTAATTAAGGAAACAGTACACCCAAAAGCCTGACACAATAGCCCTTAAAAAGGCCTTTTGCGGGGCATTGCCCCAAAGAAATCAGCTTTTACCTGTAAAAAAAATTACAAACAACCCCTCAACAGTAAAACCCACCACCCACACAACCAACCCCCCAAATAAAACCCTAACTAAAAATACCTAAGCTCCACATTGCCCTGAGAAGGGCATTTGGATGGGCATTGCCCTTAAAAGGGCATTTAGCTCTATTGCTGCCCAAACCCTAATCTAAAACTAAAACCCACCCAATAAACCCTTAAAAAAACCTAACACTAACCCCCGAAGATCCACTACTGGTTTGAAGACCGGACATGCATCGTCAACGAAGCCGGGAGAAGTCCTCAACGAAGCTGAGAGAAGTCTTCATCCAAGCCGGGAGAAGTGGTCCTCCAGACGGGCAGAAGTCTTCATCCAGACAGCATCTTCTGTGTTTATCCATCCGGCATGGAGCGGGTCCATCTTCAAGACATCCGGCGCGGAGCATCCTCTTCTTATGACGACTCCCGACGAATGAAGGTTCCTTTAAGTGATGTCATCCAAGATGGCGTCCCTTAGATTCCAATTGGCTGATAGAATTCTATCAGCCAATCGGAATTAAGATTGAAAAAATCCTATTGGCTGATTGGAACAGCCAATAGAATGCAAGCTCAATCCTATTGGCTGATTGGAACAGCCAATAGGATTGAAGTTCAATTTTTTTCAACCTTAAAGGGATACTGAACTCAATTTTTTTCTTTTGTGATTCAGATAGATCATGAAATTTTAAGCAACTTTCTAATTTACTCCTATTATAAAATGTTCTTTATTCTCTTGGTATCTTTATTTGAAATGCAAGAATGTAAGTTTAGATGCTGGCCCATTTTTGGTGAACAACCTAGGTTGTCCTTGCTGATTGGTGGATAAATTCATCCACCAATCAAAAACTGCTGTCCAGAGTACTGAACCAAGAAAAAAAGCTTAGATGCCTTCTTTTTCATATAAAGATAGAAAGAGAATGAAGAAAAATTGATAATAGGAGTAAATTAGAAAGTTGCTTAAAATTGCATGCTCTATCTGAATCACGAAAGAAAATTTTTGGGTTCAGTGTCCCTTTAATTCCGATTTGCTGATAGAATTTTATCAGCCAATCGGAATCTAAGGGATGCCATCTTGGATGACGTCACTTAAAGGAACCTTCATTCGTCGGGAGTAGTCGTAAGTAGAGGATGATCCACGCCGGATGTCTTGAAGATGGACCCGCGCCAGATGGATGAAGATAGAAGATGCCATCTGGATGAAGACTTCTGCCCGTCTGGAGGACCACTTCTCCCGGCTTGGATGAAGACTTCTCCTGGCTTCGTTGAGGACTTCTTGCCACTTCGTTGAGGACTACTCCCGGCTTTGTTGACAATGGATGTCCGGGCTTCAAAACTGTAAGTGGATCTTCGGGGGTTAGTGTTAGGTTTTTTAAGGGTTTATTGGGTGGGTTTTAGTTTTAGATAAGGGTTTGGGCAGCAATAGAGCTAAATGCCATTTTAAGGACAATGCCCATCCACATGCCTTTTTCAGGGCAATGGGAGCTTAGTTTTTTTAGTTAGGGTTTTATTTGGGGGCTTGGTTGTGTGGGTGGGGGGGGTTTACTGTTGGGGGGTTGTTTGTATTTTTTTTTACAGGTAAAAGAACTGATTTGATTGGGGCAATGCCCTGCAAAAGGCCCTTTTAAGGGCTATTGGTAGTTTAGTTTAGGCTAGGGTTTTTTTTTTTTGGGGGGGGGGGCTTTTTATTTTGATAGGGCTATTAGATTAGGTGTAATTAGTTTAAATATCTTGTAATTTGTTTTTTATTTTATGTAATTTAGTGGGTTTTTTTTTGTTGTAATTTAGGTATTTGTATTTAATTTAGTTAATTGTATTTAATTTAGGTAATTTATTTAATTGTAGTGTAAGGGAAGGTGTTAGTGTAAGACAGGTTAGGTTTTATTTTACAGGTAAATTTGTATTTATATTAGCTAGGTAGTTAGTAATTAGTTAATAACTATTTAGTAACCATTCTACCTAGTTAAAATAAATACAAACTTGCCTGTAAAATAAAAATAAACCCTAACGGCTAGATTTAGAGTTTTATCGGTAACGACCCGCATAGCTAACGCTGGCTTTTTTCTGGCCGCACCTTTAAAATAACTCTGGTATTGAGAGTCCACAGAATGGCTGCGTTAGGCTCCAAAAAAGGAGCGTACAGCATATTTAACGCCACTGCAACTCTCGATACCAGAGTTGCTTATGGAAGCGGCCAGCTTCAAAAACGTGCTCGTGCACGATTCCCCCATAGAAAACAATGGGGCTGTTTGAGCTGAAAAAAACCTAACACCTGCAAAAAAGCCGCGTTTAGCTCCTAACGCAGCCCCATTGTTTGCTATGGGGAAACACTTCCTACGTCTGCACCTAACACTCTAACATGTACCCCGAGTCTAAACACCCCTAACCTTACACTTATTAACCCCTAATCTGCCGCCCCCGCTATCGCTGACCCCTGTATATTATTTTTAACCCCTAATCTGCCGCTCCGTAAACCGCCGCTAATTACATTATCCCTATGTACCCCTAATCTGCTGTCCCTAACACCGCCGACCCCTATATTATATTTATTAACCCCTAATCTGCCCCCCACAACGTCGCCTCCACCTGCCTACACTTATTAACCCCTAATCTGCCGAGCGGACCGCACCGCTATTATTATAAAGTTATTAACCCCTAATCCGCCTCACTAACCCTATAATAAATAGTATTAACCCCTAATCTGCCCTCCATAACATCGCCGACACCTAACTTCAAACATTAACCCCTAATCTGCCGACTGGAGCTCACCGCTATTCTAATAAATGTATTAACCCCTAAAGCTAAGTCTAACCCTAACACTAACACCCCCCGAACTTAAATATAATTTTAATCTAACAAAATTAATTAACTCTTATTAAATAAATTATTCCTATTTAAAGCTAAATACTTACCTGTAAAATAAATCCTAATATAGCTACAATATAAATTATAATTATATTATAGCTATTTTAGGATTAATATTTATTTTACAGGTAACTTTGTATTTATTTTAACTAGGTACAATAGCTATTAAATAGTTAAGAACTATTTAATAGCTAAAATAGTTAAAATAATTACAAATTTACCTGTAAAATAAATCCTAACCTAAGTTACAATTAAACCTAACACTACACTATCAATAAATAAATTAAATAAAATACCTATAATTATCTACAATTAAACCTAAAACTACACTATCAATAAATAAATTAAATACAATTCCTACAAATAAATACAATGAAATAAACTAACTAAAGTACAAAAAATAAAAAAGAACTAAGTTACAAAAAATAAAAAAATATTTACAAACATTAGAAAAATATTACAACAATTTTAAACTAATTACACCTACTCTAAGCCCCCTAATAAAATAACAAAGCCCCCCAAAATAAAAAAATGCCCTACCCTATTCTAAATTACTAAAGTTCAAAGCTCTTTTACCTTACCAGCCCTGAACAGGGCCCTTTGCAGGGCATGCCCCAAGAAATTCAGCTCTTTTGCCTGTAAAAAAAAACATACAATACCCCCCCCCCAACATTACAACCCACCACCCACATACCCCTAATCTAACCCAAACCCCCCTTAAATTAACCTAACACTAAGCCCCTGAAGATCTTCCTACCTTATCTTCACCATACCAGGTTCACTGATCGATCCAGAAGAGCTCCTCCGATGTCCTGATCCAAGCCCAAGCGGGGGGCTGAAGAGGTCCATGATCCGGCTGAAGTCATCATCCAAGCGGGAGCTGAAGAGGTCCATGATCCGGCTGAAGTCTTCATCCAAGCGGGAGCTGAAGAGGTCCATGATCCGGCTGAAGTCTTCTATCAACGGCATCTTCAATCTTCTTTCTTCGGGAGCCATCATCTTCCATCCGACGCGGAACATCCTCTTCTCCCAATGCCTACTCGCCGAATGAAGGTTCCTTTAAATGACGTCATCCAAGATGGCGTCCCTCGAATTCCGATTGGCTGATAGGATTCTATCAGCCAATCGGAATTAAGGTAGGAAAATTCTGATTGGCTGATGAAATCAGCCAATCAGAATCAAGTTCAATCCGATTGGCTGATTCAATAAGCCAATCAGATTGAGCTCGCATTCTATTGGCTGTTCCGATCAGCCAATAGAATGCGAGCTCAATCTGATTGGCTGATCGGATCAGCCAATCGGATTGAACTTGATTCTGATTGGCTGATTCCATCAGCCAATCAGAATTTTCCTAGCTTAATTCCGATTGGCTGATAGAAATTCCGATTGGCTGATAGAATCCTATCAGCCAATCGGAATTCGAGGGACGCCATCTTGGATGACGTCCCTTAAAGGAACCGTCATTCGTCGGGAAGTCGTCGTCGGAAGAAGATGGGTCCGCGGTGGAGGTCTTCAAGATGGAGCCGGTCCTCATCGGATGAAGATAGAAGATGCCGCTTAGAAGAAGATGGTTGCCGGTCCGGATCTACTCTTCTTCCCGGATAGGATGAAGACTTTGGAGCCTCTTCTGGACTTCTTCAGCCGTCGGATGATGGATGTCTAGCCCCCGCTTGGGCTTAGATGAAGATATCGGAGCCTGGAACGGACGGTCATACCTGGCATGGTGAAGACAAGGTAGGAAGATCTTCAGGGGCTTAGTGTTAGGTTTATTTAAGGGGGGTTTGGGTTAGATTAGGGGTATGTGGGTGGTGGGTTGTAATGTTGGGGGGGGTATTGTATGGTTTTTTTACAGGCAAAAGAGCTGAATTTCTTGGGGCATGCCCCGCAAAGGGCCCTGTTCAGGGCTGGTAAGGTAAAAGAGCTTTGAACTTTTGTAATTTAGAATAGGGTAGGGCATTTTTTATTTTGGGGGGCTTTGTTATTTTATTAGGGGGCTTAGAGTAGGTGTAATTAGTTTAAAATTGTTGTAATATTTTTCTTATGTTTGTAAATATTTTTTTATTTTTTGTAACTTAGTTCTTTTTTATTTTTTGTACTTTAGTTAGTTTATTTAATTGTAGTTATTTGTAGATATTGTATTTAATTCATTTATTGATAGTCTAGTGTTAGGTTTAATTGTAACTTAGGTTAGGATTTATTTTACATGTAATTTTGTAATTATTTTAACTATTTTAGCTATTAAATAGTTCTTAACTATTTAATAGCTATTGTACCTGGTTAAAATAATTACAAAGTTACCTGTAAAATAAATATTAATCCTAAAATAGCTATAATATAATTATAATTTATATTGTAGCTATATTAGGATTTATTTTACAGGTAAGTATTTAGCTTTAAATAGGAATAATTTATTTAATAAGAGTTAATTTATTTTGTTAGATTTAAATTATATTTAACTTAGGGGGGTGTTAGTGTTAGGGTTAGACTTAGCTTTAGGGGTTAATCCATTTATTAGAATAGCGGCGAGATTCGGTTGGCAGATTAGGGGTTAATAATTGAAGTTAGGTGTCGGCGATGTTAGGGAGGGCAGATTAGGGGTTAATTCTATTTATTATAGGGTTATTGAGGCGGGAGTGAGGCGGATTAGGGGTTAATAACTTTATTATAGTAGCGGTGAGATCCGCTCAGCAGATTAGGGGTTAATAGGTGTAGGTAGCTGGCGGCGACATTGAGGGGGGCAGGTTAGGGGTTAATAAATATAATATAGGGGTCGGCGATGTTAGGGCAGCAGATTAGGGGTACATAGCTATAATGTAGCTGGCGGCGGCGTGCGGACGGCAGATTAGGGGTTAATAAGTGTAGGTAGCTGGCGGCAACGTTGTGGGGGGCAGATTAGGGGTTAATAAATTGAATATAGGGGTCGGCGGTGTTAGGGGCAGCAGATTAGGGGTACATAAGGATAACATAGGTGGCGTTCGGCAGATTAGGGTTTAAAAAAATTTAATCGAGTGTCGGCGATGTGGGGGGGCCTCGGTTTAGGGGTACATATATATTTTTTGGTTGTTAGTGTACTTTAGGGCACAGTAGTTAAGAGCTTTATGAACCGGCGTTAGCCCAGAAAGCTCTTAACTACTGACTTTTTTCTGCGGCTGGAGTTTTGTCGTTAGAATTCTAACGCTCACTTCAGACACGACTCTAAATACCGGAGTTAGAAAGATCCCATTGAAAAGATAGGATACGCAATTGACGTAAGGGGATCTGCGGTATGGAAAAGTCGCGGCTGAAAAGTGAGCGTTAGACCCTTTTTTGAATGACTGCAAATACAGGCGGTAGCCTAAAACCAGCGTTAGGAGCCTCTAACGTTGGTTTTCACGGCTACCGCCAAACTCCAAATCTAGGCCTAAGATAGCTACAATGTAACTATTAGTTATATTGTAGCTAGGTTAGGGTTTATTTTACAGGTAAGTATTTAGTTTTAAATAGGAATTATTTAGTTAATAATAGTAGGTTTTCTTTAGATTTATTTTAATTATATTTAAGTTAGGGGGTGTTAGGGTTAGGGTTAGACTTATGTTTAGGGGTAATAACTTTAGTATAGTGGCGGCGACGTTGGGGGCGGCAGATTAGGGGTTAATAACTGTAATGTAGGTTGCGGCGATGTTAGGGGCGGCAGATTAGGTGTTAATAATATTTAACTAGTGTTTATTCTAGTGGCGGCAATGTCGGGAGTGGAAGATTAGGGGGAAATAAATGTATTTTATTTTTTGCGATGTGGGAGGGCCTCGGTTTAGGGTTTAATAGGTGGTTTATGGGTGTTAGTGTAACTCATAACTACTGACTTATGTATGCTTTACAAATCTTGCGGGATAGGCTGTACCGATCACTTTTTGGCCTTCAGAATAAAGCTTGTAATATCGGCGCTATGGAAGTCCCATTGAAAAAAGACTTTACGAAAATTGCGTAAGGCCAAAAAAGTGTGCTGTACAGCTGTACCTACAAGACTCGTAATAGCAGCGGTAGTGAAAAAGCAGCGTTATGAGCCTTAACGCTGCTTTTTTACTCATACCGCAAAACTCGTAATCTAGCCGATAGAGCGTTATACACAGAGAATTATTTCTGCCACGTATATGAGCCAAAGTATATATAAAGCTCAATATTTGTTGCAGAGTTTAAAGAGTCTTAAGGTTTGTTGAAAGGTACTAGGATACAGTTTGCAACTCTTGTCATATAAGTATAATAGGCTGGTATTGTTAAGCATATAGAACATAGGCAGTCCAATCTCCTTTTGAGGAATAACTTGCAGAGTGGTAAGTACAAATGTATTTTAACTGTATTACCAGATATGAAAATAGCATTACAATACTTGCGGTCTGATGCGATGGTTATGACTGTGATTTGAATAGCTGTTACCAAGAGCCGATGTCGTGACCGAGCAGAGTGGTGTTAAGCTGGGGACAAACTTGGCGTTCAGCGTTACCGGAACAAAGGTAATATAAGAGGTCATGTGATGAGCCGTATAGGCGTTGAGTATGCAGCTGAGCAGTGATATCCAAATAAGTAACAGAGAGTTTGCAAATGCGATAGAGAATCCGTCTCTATAACCAGATACAGCCTAGGTGGAAATAAGATACTTGCAACTTCGAGTCCAAACAAATAACAAGATTACTTCCCAAAAATAATGAAGTCAGAGTTGAGTAGGACCTAATAATCAAAGTTAGTTTAAAGAAAAAACACAGAGCAATACTTGAGGTTTAACTTCCTTCAATATTCAGGCAATGTTAGAAAAGGGGATGCGGCAATAAATACCTGTGAAACAGGTAGTGGGAGGAGAGTTCTCCAAAGGTGTGCAGGACTTAAAGGTATATTACATTCACGGACTAGTGGGGATGTTGTTATCTCCTCCGTGGAAGTTACCTTGTCGCAGGGATCTGCTGACCAAGGTCCTTTTGTTTATCTATGTCTAGATCTCTGAGGCTGACTGCGTTGAGATTGCACGCTTAGTCCTATCCAAGAGAGGGTGGTTTGAGAGTGTTAATTTTACTCTCATTCAAGCTTGTAGCTGGTTGCTCGTCGCATCTATCATAAGGTGTGGAGGACCTACTTATTCTGTTCTCCAGGATGAACTGGAGAAAGGCTTTTCTACAAGTCCCCTGAGGGGTCAGATTTCGGCCCTGTCTGTGTTACTGCACAAGAGGTTCGCTGAGCTTCCTGATGTGCAGTCACTTGTTAAGGCTCTGCTAGGATCAGACCTATGTTAAGATCTATTGCGCCTCCTTGAAGTTTGAATCTTGTTCTTTAGGTTTTGCATCTGTGATTACTGCCTTGCAATGTGCCCTCCTTATCTGGCTTTCCATGCTGATAAGGTTGTTCTATGAACCAAGTTAGGTTTGTGTCAATTCACAACACCAATCAAGAGATTGTGGTTCCTTTCAACGTAATCTGGAGTTTGTGCTTTGAAGTCCCATCTTCAGGCCACGTAGGAATTTAGACAAACTTCTTTATCTGTTTGTTCTCGTTCCAGGAAGCGTGGGGGTCAGAGGGCCTCTTGAGTGTTCTCCGTTTTGCATTGAGATGGCGGGACATAAGCCTCCTTTGAGGATTACGGCTCATTTAACTAGAGCTGTGGCCTCTTCTTGGGCCTTTAAGAACGAGGCTTCTATGGAGCAGATTTGTAAGGTGGCAATTTGGTCCTCTTTATATTCTTTTGCAACATTTTACATATATGATGTTTTTGCTTCGGCGGAAGCAGCTTTTGGGAGAAAGGTTCTGTAGGCTGTGGTGCCCTCAGTATAGGGTCCGCCTCCATTTACCCTCCCGTTTTCTTAATTCAGTGTACTCTAGAGCTTGGGTATTTGTTCCCACAAGTAATTAATGAAGCAGTGGACTCTCCTCCCATTAATATGGAAAAGATAAATTATGCTTACCTGATAATTTAATTTTCATCTGTGGGAGGAGAGTCCACTGCTCGCGTCCACTTCTCTGGGGGGTGGACCTAAATTTAATATTGTTCTACTGGCACCATTTATACCCTGATATTTCTCCTACTGTTCCTTGATCCCTTGGCAGAATGACTTGGGGATGAGGGGAGTGGGGGAGGTATTTAAGCCTTTGGCTGGGGTGTCTTTGCTTCCTCCTGGCCAGGTTCTTAATTCCCACAAGTAATGAATGAAGCAGTGGACTCTCCTCCCACAGATGGAAATTAAATTATCAGGTAAGCATAATTTATGTTTTTCTCTCTGGGCTAGTAGCTTTTATCCCCTGATCTGTGAGCCCCCCGCAAAGTCCACACTACTCTATTAACAATTAAGCCACCAGCCCCACACATCGCAAAATAATTACAGTATTAACCCCTAAACTGCCAGCTCCCACATCACAATGTAATCTAAACTATTAACCCCTAAACCACCAGCCCCCCACATCGCAAAGTAATCTACATTATTAATCCCTATACTGCCAGACCTCCCACAACGCAAAATAATCTACACTATTAACCCCTAACCACCAGCCCCCGACATCACAAAGTAAGCCATTAACATCTAAACCTCTTAACTTAACAACCCCTAAGTTAACCCAAAATAGACTAACCCTACCTTTATTTTAAAAACCTAACAACCTTTAAAAAAATAAAAACTTACCTGAAAAATTAAAAAAATATCTAACCTTGCCTTTAAAAAACCCAAAACCTACCATTACTGTAAAAATAAAAAAAATCTAACCTTACCATAAAAAAAACAACACTATAAAAAGAAAAAAAAAACTACCTTTACCATAAAAAGAAAACGTTACAAATTATAACATTACAAAAAGTAACACACAATTTACCAAAAATAGCAAAACACCCCTCCCCAAGAAACACCTCCAAAATTATTCTAATACTAAAGTACAAATATAGCCCTTAAAATGGCCTTTTGTAGGACATTGCCCTAAAGTTAATCAGCTCTTTTTCCTATAACCTTCTAACATTAGCCCCCAATCCCACTGCTGGGATAAAAATGAAGCGCCACCTGGATTCATCTATGGTGTGTACCATTTTTGGGTTTTCAATTTTTTTTTTTTTTAACAGATTAGTTTTTTTTCTTATGGGCAGCAAACGAGCTAAATGAGTAGTTTTTTTTTTTTAAGATAGATTTTTTTTTTTGGGGTGTGGGGTGTTAATATTTATTTAGAAGGTTATACTATTTTTTTAACCAAAAAGAGCTGGTTCACTTTAGGTCAATACCCTACAAAAGGCCATTTTAAGGGCTATATTTCTATTTTAGTGTTAGTGTTAGAATAGTTTTTTCTATTTCTATTTAGTGTTTAATGTTAGAATGTTTTTTTTTTATTTTGGGGTGGGTTTTTAATAAGCATAACTCTTGTTATTTTTGGTAATTTCTTTGTGTAATGCCCACTCATTCATTTGTGCGACCAATTGCACGATTGAAGGGGCTGTCAATCACAGAGAGTTAGCAAGCTCTCAGGGATTTTCCTTTGCCACCTCAGAGGTTTTGTTTGTTTTTTGTTAGTTAGGTTGCTGGCTTTTTTTGGTAATGTTAGGTTTTTGTTTTATTTCACATTTTTTAAAAAAATTTCAGTTTTTATTTTTTAAAGGTAGGGTTAGTCTATTTTGCGTTAACTTAGGGGATGTTAGGTTAAGGGGTGTAAATGTTAGTGGGTTACTTTGTGTTGGGGGGGATGGCGGTTTAGGGTTTAATAGTGTAAATTACTTTGCAATGTGGGGGGACCTTTCAGGTTGCCTAAAAAGTATGAGTTGTAAATGCAATTGCATTTGCGTGATTGCATTTACTTTCAACTTGTAATACGAGCGCACATTACTGCTCAGCGCTACCCATAGAAAATATGGGGAGCGAGTTTGCACAAACAAATTAGTGGTAATTTTAACAGTGCACCACTTATAATATGTATTTGAGCGTAAAATACAACGATCTCGCGATTGCGTTTATGCTCCTCGCGCTAACAATAGCTCCACTTGTAATCTAGGCCAATTTTTTTTTAATCTGGATACTAATATCTCTTATTTAGTGTTCATGGTAGCTGTGAGTGTATAACAATGAATTACAAACCAGGATAAACGTTTATTTCTCATTATGTTATATTTATGCCTAGTAGAAAAATACATATACATCACAGCAGAAAGGACTATAAAAGTAAGCATAACATTTAACCAAAGACAACAATTAGCACATCCAATGTATATAATGCAAGGCACTAATTAGCGCGCTGGGCAAATGGGTAATAAAGGGATTATCTATCTTTAACATATATGCCAAGTAAATGTGAAGCAAGTAACACTCGCAGAGGAGCAGGAGGCATGAGGGTACAGTAACAATGAAAGCATAACAGGTCACCTTTCACTTTGGAATGAAACTGGTAAGGTTGAATCTGCAGCAAATACATTATCTTGCACAGGTCAGCATTCTGCAGAAAATCTGGCCTGCTGACCATAAATTGATAAAAAATATAGGGGCCTATTTATCAAGCTCTGTATGGAGCTTGAAGGCTCGTGTTTCTGGGGAGCCTTCAGGCTAGCCAGAAACACCAGTTATGAATCAGCGATCTAAAGATTGCTGCTTGATAACTTGTCCGCCTGCTCTGAGGAGGCAGACAGACATCGCGGGAAATCAACCCGATCGAATGCGATCGGTTTGATTGACACCCCCTGCTGGGGGTGGCATTGCACCAGCAGTTCACAAAAGCTGCTGGTCCAATGCTGAATGCGGAGAGCGTATTGCTCTCCACATTCAGCTATGTCTGTCGGACATGATCCGCTGATCGGATCATGTCGGAAAGAGGGTTGATAAATCGGCCCCTTATGCACCAACATAGATAAACAGACTGCACATAGTATTGGTGTATACAATAAAGTAATTTGGATTATCCTACTACAAGATGTTTCACAAGTATTATTTTACTTTGTGTGTACACATGTATTTCCCTTGCAAACCTCACCCCAGCTATTTCTGGAAGAACTAAAAGTAATTCCAATCAGAATGAAAGCAGGAAGCTGGAAGGACATGACTCTTTCCTGCTTGATTAGCACATTTTCTCTTTTGTGAAACACTGACATTTTATTAAAACAACTTTAAAATAACTAAACTAGACACACATAAACACCTGTTTAATGTCAAGATCCAGGGTGTCCATACTTTTTCAACTCACATGGTGAATAGCAAGCTTAGCTTCAGTTCCTGACACTCTCCTTCTCCCCCCCCCCCCCTCATTCCTTTCCAGGGCAGTCTGAGACCTCCGTGTCTGACGGCAACTCCAGACTCCTCCTCTGTAACAGAGTCTCACCCACTTAAGGTGCAATCGTGCTATTTCTGCTAAGGGGAGCTAAATAATCCCAGAGCAAGCCACACAGACATGTAACACCATGTGTTCCACACAATGTGGGGTGATCACACAGCAGGACCTCTGACAGGCTTGCATTTACTATATTGTAGGAAGTGTTGCTGCCCATTACTAGAGGATCTCACTATTCCTCTAACCAGACTGTGCTCCAGCTCCTCCCACCAGTAGCAGCAGTGTTTACTAAAGCGTTTCTGTTGTGTGTCCAGGGGGAACTTAGTTCCACCTGCAAAAATAGTGCAGGAACTCTATTCCCATGCGTTGCCTATAACCTCTATGCCTCTATTCCCATGCGTTTATATAACCTTTTGGAAATAAAGATTCTTTTGCTTTAAATGAAAAAATTCCTGTGCGTGCCCTCCCTTTTAGAGAAAGTATATATATATATATATATATATATATATATATATATATATATTTATATATATATATATATATATATATATATATATATATATATATATATATATATATATATATATAGTATAGTATATTATATTTACACACACTATGGAGCCCTTTCCACTCAAATACATTTAAACATGAAAAAATTATTTTGAATCAATTTTAATATTTTTTTATTACTTTTTTTACTGTGTTTTTACTACAAATATTTTATATTCCAATGCTCTTCACTTAGAAGAATATGAATGTATATTCATATAGATATATTGGTAAAGATATATAATATATATATATTTTTAAAAAGTTTAGCTCATTTACAGACTTTCAACTAAAATTAAAGCAAGGATTTTGTTAAAAATCAGAACGTTCTAAAATAGAATTGGCGATCCTGTGGCATGAATGCCTAATGTCACACATTAACTTTGGGATACCACCATGCTGCTTGTTTTCATTGTTTTTGTAGTGCTTAAAGAGACAAACACATATTGCTAGCTACATGGTAATGTACCTTCATATATTGGGGCAGATTTATCAAAGTCTGGTGGACATGATACGCTGTAGCGCATCATGTCCGCCAAACATAGCATTTAACTTTGCACAAGCAGTTCTAGTAAACTGCTTGCGCAATGCCACCCCCTGCAGATTTGCGGGCAAACGGCCACTAGCAGGGGGTGTCAATCAACCTGATCGTATAGGATCGGGCTGATTGATGTCCGCAGCCTCAGAGGCAGCAGACCAGTTAAGGAGCAGCGGTCTTAAGACCGCTGCTTCATAACTGCTGTTTCTGACGAGCTTGAAGACTCGCGCGGAAACAGGGGCATCAGGGGCCATTCGGCCCTTGATAAATTGGCCCCAATGTGTCAAATAAGTATATTGTTTTATAGTTTTTATTTTTATTGACTTTCCTGTCCCCCAGAACAAAAGGACCCTTGCTAACTAGTAACAAACCAATATACATTTAAAGGATTTGAGCATTAAAGGGATAGGTCAAAAAATGTGTTCAATTAAATATGAAATATAAGCACTTTTGGGATATATTTCCATTAGAAAAATGCTTCTAGTAAGTAAAAGTTATTACTGTTTTTCAGCTGCATACGCACATATGCTCTCAGAGCCCTTACACCAGTATTAAAACACTGTGCCTTCTCAGAGAACTGGCAGTGTTATGTATTGCTTCTGAATATGTCATTTGTGTCACACATGCCACTGCTGACTCTTAGAAGGTGTGATGTTTGAATACTGGTGCATGGGCCCTCACAGGATATGCACGTATGCTGCATAAAAAGTATATGTGCATATGCTGCCCCACAAGGGTTCCAAAGTAGCCCTATATGTTGTTAAATTTTGAGTTTAAGGGTCCTTTAATAATCATATCCAGGTTATATATCAGAAATTAAGCTTTAATTTTCAATATGTTAGGAATATATTTAAAAAATTGACTATAATGTTTCTTTAGTGTCCTTTAAATTAAAAAAAGTGCCACAGACATATCTGAAACATTTTTGAAGATAATTATCACCAGTTTGGACACATTCTAAGAAATGGTTCTCCACCACTCAAAGAAAATAGATCATTTTATTTTTAGACTCGCGTTTCCCTTTAGTAAATGGTTAGTAATATAATTGCAGACAATAAAACATTATTGTAAATTGTTTGCAAGCAATTCTATAATATCATCAATTACATTAATTAGGTAAAAATGCAATGCAGTGGTAAAGTCTTATTCATTTTCTTGCTTTTTGTTCTGGTAAAAATAACAATTTTCCTAGATGTTTATTAAAGGGACACTCAATCAAAATTAAACTTTCATTATTTAGATAGAGCATGCTATTTTAAACAACATTCCAATTTACTTCTATTAACTAAATGTGCGCAGTCTTTTTATATTTACATTTTTTGAGTCAACAGCTCCTACTGAGCATGTGCAAGAATAAGTGTGTATGCATTTGTGAATGGCTGATGGCTGTCACATGGTACGTGTATGCATTTGTGATTGGCTGATGGTTGTCACATGGTACTGGGGGAGTGGAAAAAGACATAACTTTTAAAATTGTCAGAAAAAAAATCTACTACTCATTTGAAGTTCAGACTAAGTGCTATTGCATTGTCTTGTTATCTTGCATTTGTTGATTATGCAAATCAACTGTGTTGACTGGTCCTTTAACTGTCTCTCAGATAAATTCTTCTTAACCCTTTGGTTTTAAGAGAGGTTTTTTTTCTGTGGCAGCCTTTGGGTTAAAAGAGCCTAGACCACATTCTTTGTCATTGTAAAGAATTATTCAATTGAGGATAATTGATCTTTTTGTTTATTAATTGACTGCACAAAATTGATACAGTGTTTATGTGTTTTCCCCAGCATCATGTCGCTGAAAGAGTTAACATTATGTTCCTGAAAAGATTAATAAAGCCATTAAAATGAAAGTGCTTTTATTTTTGTCGCTTTCAATTCCATTAAAAGAATATAGAATCTGATAGTAGATTGTAGATAGCAAAATGTCTTTTCTCTGTCCGCTTTTAAATATAAGATCCTATTTGATCCTTTGGGCCTCTTTTATATTCATGACATTTTGTTTGCTTCATACGTTTTTTTTTTTTAATCTTGACGCTTATCACAACATTTGTTCCTTTATTCTATAAACAACCCACAGTGACTGAAGTGGTTGATGTCGTTCTCATATTTTATGGTTGAGTTTCTGAACATGTCCTCTTGTTATAGCATTCTTCTTTCACTCTGACAGGTTTTCATGTTCCCCTCTGTAAAATGTTGTGAGCGTTTCTATTTGATTTCCTCTTTGTCCTCTGCTACAAGCTACAGCACATATATGATTGCTTCTTTTTATGTCCTGTTCTTGAGAAGAGCTCTTATCTGTGACCTAGAAAATATGTAGGTATTCATGTCATGACTAATGCACAAGGACTGTGCTTTTTAACCCTTTGGAGCCATTGATATGCCAGATTTTACAGAAATTCATTTTTTTAACCTGCAAGTAAATCACAGATACTTAGGAAATGCAGTGGAGCCCTAACAGTCACTCTACATAACTTGTGGATATCTTTACAATCTGCTTTCCCTACAGACATGAAATGAAGGTTATGACTAAATGACATATAAATATATCCCATGTGTGTATAGAGTGCATGTATTGTACATTAGACAAATAGGATTCATTACTATAAACCAAGTATAAACAGGTACATCTGTTTTCTCTCTATATAAAGGGATGTAAGTCAGAATATAAACTGTTGTATAGCCCCCCCTGACCTGTTCTTTAGTGGCTCAATACAGGTGGCCCTCGGTTTACAACGGTTCTATTTACACCGTTTCAGAATAACAACCTTTTTTTTTCAGTCATGTGACTGCTATTGAAAAGCATTGAGAAGCAGTGCATTTATTAAAATAGCCAGTAGGTGGAGCTGTCCGCTTGTGTTGCAGCAAAGATATGCAAGCCAAGCAAGCTAAAATTAGTCAGTTTAACCAGACCTGAGCTATCGAGCAGCTTGCAAAGGAACAAGATCTTCCTGTCTATAAATCAGTCCAGATTGGAATGCATAGAAAGAACTGTTTGCAGAAAAATGCACGTAAAGTCTGTGTAGTGTGATTATTTTATTAGGTTTTTAATGCTGTGTAGCAAATGTTTTTGTTCATTTAACTTAGTTTAATTATATATTATGTGTTGTGTGATTATTTTATTAGGTTTATAATTATGTTTAGCATTTAAAGTCCTCATTTCAAAGCTTTAAAAATAATGTATTAGGTGTTACTTATGCCAATTTTGAGAGGGACCTGGAACCTAACTCCCTCACTTCCCATTGACTTACATTTTATAAACTGGGTTTCAATTTACAATGGTTTCAATTTACAATCATTCCTTCTGGAACCTAACCCCGGCGTAAACTGAGGGCTACCTGTAATTAAAAAAATATGAAGTGGTGTAGCTGCCACTAACTGGCTAACGAAATTCTTGCAGGAATGGCTCTGATACTGAGCAGAGTGCACTATTTTTCAGCTTTATTTAATTACTTTTAAGCCATTAAGCAAGCAGGGCAGGGGCTGCTATGAGATTATTATTATTAATAATAATAATAAAACAGGTAGAAAACCCTTTATCAAAATTGCTTGGGATCGGAAAAAGGATTGCATTTCGTAACAATTTGGATTTTGAAATATTTGCGTCTGTAAAATGGGGAATTTCAAGCGTAGATGAAACCAAGGGATATATTTATCATAGTGCGAGCGGACATGATACGATGTTAATTGCTGGTGCAATGCCGCCCCCTGCAGATTTGCGGCCAATCGGTCGCTAGCAGGAGGTGTCAATCAAACCGATCGTATTCAATCAGGTTGATTTCTGTCCGTGGCTTCAGAGCAGCGGTCTAAACAAGGGGCATCAAGCTCCATACAGAGCTTGATAAATCAGCCCCCAAGAGTAAAAACAATATTGTGTCATTTAGACAAGATCAGCATGTCATTATACAGCTTATACATGCAATATAGTATAGAAGTGTTAATAATTTTGCATACATAGTAGTATCAGAAAGATAGTACAGCACTGTAATCAGAAAGGTAATATTTGTTGTTTTAAATAAATATAGACTATTATGTGCATTTTAGTTAACAAAAACTGAACCAAAGACACAGGCAGAGAAGATTGTGACTTACAGGTAGGGAAAAAAGTCATTATTGATAATTATTATTATTTTTTTAAAATATTTATTAAAATGTTTGTTTTTTAGATTATATATACAGTATATATATGTATGTGTGTTTGTGTGTGTACATATGTGTATATTACTATACAATGTAAGTTTATTGTTGTCTGTTATGTCCCTTTTTAAGGGATTTTGGCCTCAATATCACAACCACCCACCTTCGCTATATACAGGCAGCGGATCTGTTTGACCGCTGTCCCGTATATATCATTACACACTCATCGCAGTGTGTAATGCCCACTCATTCATTTGTGCGACCATTTGCACGATTGAAGGGGCTGTCAATCACAGAGAGTGAGCAAGCTCTCAGGGATTTTCCTTTGCCACCTCAGAGGTGGCATAGGGTTGAAGAAGCAGCGGTCTAATGACCGCTGCTTCTTACATTGCGGGAAGCAGGCTCGCATATGCGAACCTGCCACTCATGGGCTCCGGAGCAGCTCTCACATGCTTCGTACATGGAGAACCTAGTAACAGGTGTAAGATGAGTGCAGATGTGATCTTGTACAATATGTTCATCTGTAACATTCTGGTACAAGAATGTCATGACCAAGCATTTCTGGCATAATAGGGGTTAAGCAGAGTTTGTACAATCTCGTTTAGCTCTATAATTAGGGTGCTACAAAGTCTATTCAGTTCCATTTAGAGGAAGAGAATGTGTAGGCGACCCATAAATACTTATGGATATATTTCATACTATGGGCTTCATTTATCAAGCACTGGTAAAGGTTTGGAGCTTACAGCAGTAAATTAAAAATCAACAGTTTTTTTTAATCATATTCAATTTCATAAAGTTTATACTAATCCATGTTGTGCTTTTTATACAGTATATATGATATCCTTTTTTTTTAATTGCTAACAAATTCTAGCTTTGATAGGTGCTGAAAAAGCTGTCACAGGAAATATAAGGAAACGCGAAGGTTACACCTGGGAGGTTTCATCTACTGTTTGTCAATGAGATGCATAAAAACAAATTATACAGCGTGTTCGTTGCTAATGAGACTGTGCTATCAACAATCTATCTTGACCTCCTCCATTAAGCAGATGTGCTTTAAACTTTTAATAAAAGGCAAACAAATTGGCCAACTTATTTTTTTTTTTTTGTTCCTAACGTAGGCAGGGATAGAACTGACCTTCCATTACAAAGCTGGTCCCATTAACAATAGATACACTTTATCCATATAATACCTCTTGTTTATAAAAGCGCAGATGAAGTTTAACCGAACAGTAGGTATTCAAATCCTTATCTGCTCTCCTGCCAAGTTGCTCATTCGCATTTTTTTTTTTAGTTTGTCCAAACCAATGAGGTGGCAAACATTTACACCAGCTCCACATAGAGCTTATTCATATTTAAATAAAGCTATTATCTCTGCCTTGAGTTTCAATAGTTTTATACTCATCCTCTGGAGTATTCCTCTCGGCACTGCCATCTAATCAGCTTTAGCTTTTAATTAAACAGCTGTCATTTGCTTCCTAATTCTACTTCGACCTGATGTTGTATTAAATTTTAATTTACGCAAGGCTGGATAAGGAATATATTCCTTCAGACAACAAAGAAATACTATTAACTAGGTTACTGTTGTAATTAAAAAAAACACTGGCTACAGTCACTGCCTGTTGCAGGTGTAGAAAGTAGGAAAGCTACAATTTAGTTTTCAGTTCTGCTTTGAAATTATGATTTCTTGCTGGAACTTCTGTCCGGATGTCTTACAAGATAATGGCAGTTTCTGAACTGCAATAAACAATATGGGCTAGATTATAAGTAAAGCGCAAAATATCACTTTTTCAAAAGCGATATTTGCGATCCACTTAGTAATACCAGTGTACGCAAATGTGCGCTGGTATTACAAGTTAGGTGGAATGAGAACGGGACCACGCGTTCGCATTGTATGGAACCTTTGCTGTTACAAAAGCGCGCTTCCATAGGCTTCAATGGGAGCCTTGTTCTCATGCCATAAGACACAGCATGGGAACCTAGTGCAGCAAAGGGGGTAAGAAGCACAACGATGGACAGCAAATTTAAATATCTATGTATATATTTACAGGGAACACACAGTTCCCCATAGACCGCAATGTGCCGTTTTTTTCTAACACCCCACACCTGCCACTTTTAACCCTAAAAACTGCTTTGTGCAGTTGTTTTTAATTAAAAAAAAAAAAAGTTACTTTTTTTAAAATAAAAAACTTCAAGAGACCAAAATTTGCTGCCAATTGGGGGACATTTAGAAAATTAACCAGATACCTGATCTCTAGTTAATTTTCTGAACGCTAATTACTACCGTGAGCTTGCTAGATAATTTGATACGTTATTTAAAATTGCATGCTCTATCTGAATCATGAAAGAAAAAAAAATTGGGTTTGCTTTTTTCTGTCTACATTTTATCCCCTTCGAAGCACATTACGAGGTATTCTCATCATGCACATTGCTACCTGTTTTCAGCGATCACCCTCATTACAAGCCAGGTATCCTTGGTAGTCTAGTGGGCGGCACTCACAGGCTTCATGGGAGTACTGATGACATCACAACCTAAGCACTTTGTGACATCACAAAGGGGGCAGAATCAGGAAGCTCACTGTAGCTGCAAGAGACCTGGTTCTTCAAACCCCTCAATCCCATCTCTCATAGCAGCTAAAAACCTCCTAGACCCCTCATTTGAAAGAGAACCAGGCCGTACCACAAAAAAAGTCTTTAAAAATTAAAGTAGAAAAAAAATATGGCTCATTATCAACCTCTAATACTTAAAGGAACACTCCAATACTTGAAGGAACACTTAAGTCAAAATTAAACTATGATTGTTCAGATAGAACATGCAATTTTAAATAACTTTCCAATTTACTTCCATTAACAAAATGTGCACAGTCTTTTTATATTTACACTTTTTTGAATCAAAAATTTTTATTGAGGTTTTTATGCATTGACAAAGAAAATGAGAATACAAGGAATTGATAAGTCAAAGCAGTGCAGTGGTCATCCCGTAAGATAATGCCTTGTTACAAAGATAGTTGTGTGACAGTCATAATTTGTCGATCAAGTTTCAAAGTTGGAACATCTTAAGTGATAGCAAACAAGCTAAAATTAACAATAAACTAACTCACACACGTATGAAACTTCATTTTTCTTAATAACAATAGGATTGATGTAGCTACAACATATGTGTTTCATGGGCTAGATAGATAGGTAATTTTATAGCGGTTGTGAGCTATATGGTGGTCAGCAGGCAAGAGCTGCTTTAAAATGGGGGGGGGGTATGTCTGGAGAATTTAACGATATAAACGGTATAATTATATGGCTCAATATGACATAGATCTATTAGGATCTAATAGGGTGCATAAGATAAAGGTGAGCGTGAGCCAGGAGTTTATAGCTTAGTAGTGAAAATTTGATGGATGCATTATAAGCAAAGATATGGGCATATAGATTTAAATATATGGGGAAAATAAAGTTGTAGCCTCTTCAATGTGCCTCAGTTGGATGGCATATAAATATCAGCTCATAGAGCCCTATGTAGAATACATAGTTACATTATAACCACCTATCAAACACCATGAAAGTCAACTTCTAATAAGTATGACATGACCATTAGACTTTCCATATAGATATTGCTATTACGCAAGGTCTAAAATGTCCTGTTATCTAGTTGAACACTCAGTGCAGTTGAGACGTTATTTCAATCACACTATTTAATATTGAAGGATTCCTACTCTCCCATAACTGGCCAAGGAGAAAATAAGCACACTTTGAGAAACTAGAAGGTAACCAGTATGATCCAGTAGATAAATATAGCACAAATGAATACTATTATAGCCCATGTAACCTGTATTCTTATAAAGAGTGCATGCATGGGGGTATAGTATGTATTATTAACAATAGGTTAGGGATTGGATTCTGGTTTGATGTATTAATAGGCAGCTTCCAAGTGTGCTATGTGGCTGTTATTGGCTATAATCCAAAATTTGACTAGGGGTATAAGTTATCTAACTGGTAACTGAAATTTATAAGTAGGGTGGTTAACTAGGAGCCCCTAAGAAAAATATGAAATGGTAGCAGGTCCGCACTATTATTAGATGTACTGTCTATCTTCCAATGGGTTGTTGTCTCAAAGTGGTGGTTCAATATATAGAGCTTAAAAGAGACCATATTTGCCATGTAGTAAGCCATATTAGGTTAGTGCAGTGGGAAAGGGAGCTAGGATATATAACCGTATTTCAATAGATATAAGAGTAAAAGTACGAAGCTCAGACTAAAACCAAGAGTTATCTGTTAACCGTAGGGAGGGATAGGTGTATAAATTGTTTAAGTACTACCTTGTGTACTGATCTATGGTTAACATGGTAAAGCAAGGGTATTGGACCATAGGCGAAATTATATTACTCTGAGCTATGCTGTGAGCTTAAAGGGACACTGAACCCAAATTTTTTCTTTCGTGATTCAGATAGAGCATGTAATTTTAAACAACTTTCTAATTTACTCCTATTATCAATTTTTCTTCATTCTCTTTCTTTATTTGAAAAAGAAGGCATCTAAGCTATTTTTTTGGTTCAGCACCATGAAAAACACTTGTTTATTGGTAGGTGAATTTACCCACTAATCAGCAAGAACAACACAGTGTGTTCACCAAAAATGGGCCGGCATCTAAACTTACATTCTTGCATTTCAAATAAAAATACCAAGAGAATGAAAATAATTTGATAATAGGAGTACATTAGAAAGTTGCTTAAAATTGCATGCTCTATCTGAATCACGATAGAAAAAATTTGGGTTCAGTGTCCCTTTAATAGTCATGAAATCCCACAAAGGTTATAAGGGTATGTCTCACTAAGGAGTGTCCTGGAGATTCAACTACCTAAAGTATACGCCTTCTTAATCTAGAATTCAATGTTTCTCTTTTGCTAGAACCATTTGTAGGGTAATGTAGCTAAGGTTGTGTTTTGAATAGTAGGTCCAAGATGCATGTAGGCTCCTGTTATATAGAATCCCCT
Organism: Bombina bombina; assembly: GCF_027579735.1. Taxonomy (NCBI): domain Eukaryota; kingdom Metazoa; phylum Chordata; class Amphibia; order Anura; family Bombinatoridae; genus Bombina; species Bombina bombina. Next base: position 375,033,966 of record NC_069500.1, read on the forward strand.
GTGTGGGATAGGAGAGTTTAAGTTTGGTAAGTAGGTCGTAGTAACTCATGTGGAGTATTTCTATCCAAGGTCTGTGAATAACATACAGCACCTACAGTACTACTGAGAGGTCGTATATAACTAATAGGTAGAGTCACCTTGGTAAAGATAGGTTTCACTTGAGGCCCAGATGAGGTGCAAGGAAATATGGGTCAAAGGATATACAGAACAGGTGCTGATTGTTGAGCCTATATTCTGCGGGGCAACTCCTAATTTTACATATCTTGATGTGTAGTAGCATTGTAACCACCTACTATCAGGGGCTAGTGATTGAAGTGTAAACGTGCAAGTATTCTATGTAACAGTGAGTGAAATGTAAAATGCACCATCAGCCGTAATAACCTGGCTCCCCAGGTCAAGATAAAAGCATTACCTTACAACCGACTCACTAGGCTACTTCCATAGGGCCCTATTAATTAGCCATATCAAGAAAGAGAAAAAAAAAACCATGTACATATAAGAAACACAATATTAAACAGAATAATAATAGAGTAATATTGTAGATGGATCAACTAAATGTAATATGTGTGAGATGGGGCATGATCTGGTTAATCTAATAGCATGACTCTGTACAAAGTTATATTATCAGGCAGATTAGTATGTCCCGGGGATCAATGTTCAACCCTTTCAAGAAAAGATTCTGACTGTGTACTTGCCAGGTGGAGATAGTATGAAAGTTCCGCTAATTGGAGCCTACGTTGGTCCGATGCATGAACAGGCTCACAGCTTGCTGCGGTATGGGGCTTTTACCCTAGCCCATACCCGAACGGGACCAGCTTTTTATACTGCACCTGGAGTCCCACTCACAGCTGATAGATTTACCTTTGGTGGAGGGAATAACTTGCAAGATCCCACCAGCCAGGTCGCTTCCTGAATTGGATTGTAGGATTGCGATCAGCTCCGCCATCTTATGTCTTTGGGTTACAGGTAGTTCAGAGTCTTGGCTATGGGAGTCGGCTGCACCTCCCCAGCCAATTGTCTGCGGTGAAGAGCTGATTTTCAGGTCTTCCTTCTGGTATGGAGTCGGTGTGGATATCTGTCTGTGTAGTGGATATTCTATGTCTGAGAGCTGCCCTCCATTCATTACCAAGATGGCGATCATCTTCCTGGTTATAGTGGGAGTCGACAGTCCCACTGAAGAGTATCTCTCCGCATAGGTATCTGCAAATTTTAGGGCAATGTAGTCTGAGGTTCCTCTAAGCTCTTTCGTTGGAGGTACTGGGGTCTGAACTATAACACAATAGTCCTTAGTTGGTTTAGGGAGATCCTTCTCAGAACTTATTGGTTGTCCGCCTCCATCTTCAGTGTGGGCAGATTTGAGAGTGTTTAAGAGATCATGGAACCTACTATCCATCTTCCGCTCAAATTCTGCCAATAGAGCACATAAAGTAGCTTGAAATTCCTCCATCATATTAGTTAGTGTTAGCGATTGAAGAAACCTGTTTTACCCGGCAAACCGGGGGGGGGGTGGGTGGGAGGTGGGATAGATGTAGTAAAGCCAGCACTTCACCTGGCCAATTGTCTGGAATAGGGCTCATATGAGAGAAAAGAGATGCGATTATCTCGAGCTTAGCATCAATCTGTAAAGAAATGTTTCAAGATGTGGAATCTATACTGTAGGAATCTGTATTCTTAGAGATGACAAAGATAATTAGTGAATCTTCCAGAGGATATCAGGAGCCTCTATGTTTGCAACCAGATATGGACGCTGCCCGGACACGCCCCATATTTACACTTTTTGAGTCAGCAGCTCCTGCACACGTGCAAGAATTCCCAGAATTATGTATATGCATTTGTGATTGACTGATGGCTGTCACATAATACAGGAGGAGTGGAAAAAGACAATAACTTTTAAATTTGTCAGAAAAATTATCTACTACTCATTTGAAGTTCAGACTAAGGTGCCCATTTAACAAAGTGCAATGAGACATGATCCGCTGTAGTGGATTATGTCTGCCGCACATCGATAAATGCTGACAGCATACGCTGCCGACATTTCTCATTGCACAAGCAGTTCTGGTGAACTGTTTCTGCAATGCCGCCCCCTGCAGATTCGCGGCCAATTGGCAACTAGCAGGAGGTGTCAATCAACCCGATTGTATGCAATTGGGCGGATTGATGTCTGCCACCTCAGAGGAGACGTACGAGTTAAGGAGCAGCGGTCTTAAGACCGCTGCTTCTTAACTCCTGTTTCCGGCGAGCCTGAAGGCTCGGGCGGAAATAGTTACAATCAGGGACATTTGGCCCTTGTTAAATCGGCCCCTAAGGGCTATTACATTGTCTTTTTTTGTGTTATTCTTCCCATGGCTATTACATCAGTGAAGCACCTATATTTAATTAATTTTCACTTAAACCTTGTTCAAGAATGCCGAATTCACAACTCTATACCCTTGTAAAGCATCTCGTCTTTTAGTCTCAATATTTAAAAGCTGAGGAGGCTGTCTTGTTTTTATTTATATTTTATTTCTTTCTTTTACCTTTTTAGTTTTTATTTTTTGCCTATATTTGAGTGACTGTTTTGTAGAGAGTGTGTACCTGTTTAAATTCATTTGTTTTGTAAGGTTCTTAAATGGACATTAAACACTAAGGGGTATATTTCTCATAGTTCGAGCATACATTATACGATGTAGCGTATCGTGTCCGCTGCACATCGATAAATGCAGACAGCATACACAATGTCACCCCCGGCCACTAACAGGGGGTGTCAATCAACCCGATCATATTCGATCGGGTTGACTTCTGTCTGCGGCTTTAGAGCAGGCAGACCTGTTATGGAGCAGTGGACTTTAGAGTGCGGAGTTAGAGTGCGGAGTTGAATTTACTTTGAGTGCGGAGTTGCTTGTGTTTTACTTCTGCTATTTTTTTCCCACTTTTATTGTTCCATTGACTTCTAAGGGGGAATAAGTTATTGTGGACGCGATATTGTAAGTTCATCTTTTTACATGCGCCGGGTTAGCGTGCAAGAAAAAACAGTTTACTTTCAAGCTGTAATACGGGCACAACCCGACGCATGCAAAAAGCTTACTTCTAGCACATTTAATGCCTAAATAAATCATTGCTTGAATGTTGTATTCAAAGCAAAGATAAGAATGAGAATAATTTGTACCTGCATTTTAAAAAAAATTCTTGTTTAAATATTGAAAAAACAAGGGTAATATCCATAAAGCAGTAGACGCTGCCATATTGTAATTACTGAGGCCAATTAAGAATGGTTATAAATGACTTACTAGATTGTGCAACCAATCACTGTGTGGAATATAGCTGTGTCTGCACTTACATGTTTAACATGAATTGGAAAGCCTATTATTCAGAATTAAATTACAGGAAAGGAGAACAAAATAAATTATGAAAGTATAATGCAAAGTTGTTACTACATGTAATTGAACAATTTATATTAAAATCTTGAGGTGTTTAATGTTCCTTTAAGGCTTTTTTTAAATGCCAGTTAAAGTGGAACTCATTCTATCGCCTAGATTTAGAGCTCTGCGTTAGCCGTCAAAACCAGCGTTAGGGGGTCCTAACGCTGGTTTTGGACTACCGCTGGTATTTAGAGTCTTGTAGGTAAGGGTCTAACGCTCACTTTCCAGCCGCGACTTTTCCATACCGCAGATCCCCTTACGTCAATTGCGTATCCTATCTTTTCAATGGGATCTTTCTAACGCCGGTATTTAGAGTCTTGGCTGAAGTGAGCGTTAGAAATCTAACGACAAGACTCCAGTAGCAGAAAAAAGCCAGGAGTTAAGAGCTTTCTGGGCTAACGCCGGTTCATAAAGCTCTTAACTACTGTACTCTAAAGTACACTAACACCCATAAACTACCTATGTACCCCTAAATCGAGGCCCCCCACATCGCCGCCACTCTATTAAAATTTTTTAACCCCTAATCTGCTGACCGCACACCGCCGCAACCTACATTATCCCTATGTACCTCTAATCTGCTGCCCCTAACAACGCCGACCCCTACATAATATTTATTACCCCCTAATCTGCCCCCCCCAACGTCGCCGCTACCTACCTACAATTATTAACCCCTAATCTGCCGACCGGACCTCACCGCTACTATAATAAATCTATTAACCCCTAATCCGCCTCACTCCCGCCTCAAAAACCCTATAATAAATAGTATTAACCCCTAATCTGCCCTCCCTAACATCGCCGACACCTAACTTCAAGTATTAACCCCTAATCTGCCGACCGGACCTCGCCGCTACTCTAATAAATGTATTAACACCTAAAGCTAAGTCTAACCCTAACCCTAACACCCCCCTAAATTAAATATAATTTAAATCTAACAAATTAAAATAAATCTTATTAAATAAATTATTCCTATTTAAATCTAAATACTTACCTGTAAAATAAACCCTAATATAGCTACAATATAAATAATAATTATATTGTAGCTATTTTAGAATTAATATTTATTTTACAGGCAACTTTGTATTTATTTTAACCAGGTACAATAGCTATTAAATAGTTAATAACTATTTAATAGTTACCTAGTTACCAAAATAAAAAAATGCCCTACGCTATTCTAAAATAGACCGCTGCTCCTTAATTGTCCGCTACCTTTGTACGATCAGTATGATTGACACCCCCTGCTAACTGCCGATTGGCTGCAAATGTGCAGGGGGCAGCATTGCACAAGCATTTCAGAAGATTGCTGTTGGCATTTAGCGATGCAGGGTGGAAATGATTCGCTATAGCGAAATTGACTCCTAGGCCTTTGTTTGGTCATACAAGTAAATCATTAATGTTAGTCCCTATCTGGTCTCGGTAGAGGATAAGGGAAGCCTAGGTTTTAACATGGCGTTGCCCAATACTTAATGGTATTTAAATAAATAACAATTTTAAGAAATACATCTGTATATTATTTACCAGGCTAATCTTTACTTTAAATACATCCTTACATCTAGAATTGATTTAGGGCCAGATTACAAGTGAAGCACTAAATATCGCTTTGATTAAAGCGATATTTGCGCTCCACTGTGTAGTACTAGCGCACGCTAATGTGTGCTGGTATTACAAGTTGTCAGCATTTGCGTTTGCATTGCTGGGAAGTATTGAGCTTACAAGAGTGTGCTTCCATAGGCTCCAATGGGAGCCTCGCTCTGATGCTATGAGAGACTGCATTGAAAGGGGTAAGTAGCGCAGTGATGGCAGCAAATATAAATATATACGTATATGATTATATACATTTATATTTACGTGTAAATATTTTTATATACACATATTAGCACATAAATATATATGTATATAAGCATATACGTATGTATTTACAGGGAACTCACAGTTCCCATAGACTTTTCAGTGCAGTTTTTTTTCTAACACCCCACATTCGCCAACTTTACCCCCAAAATACTGCCTAATGCAGTTATTTTATTAAAAAATAAAGATGCTGCTATCTGTATTTTATATCAGTGTATTTTGGGGGCATTTGGGGCACATTTATCAAATTTATCAGAGATCTGATTTCTGGTTAATTTTCTAATCGCTAGTTGCTACTGCGAGCTTGCTGTAGCAATAACCAGCCACTTGCTATAATTTAGTGCTCCACTTGTAATCTAGCCCTTAGTGTTTTATGTTAGTTTCAAGTGTATTTTTTATTTACGTTGCTTAATAATGCTCCCAGCTGTAATAGCTAATGTGGACTTCTTTGCAAGCTGTTTGCTCTCTTAAAATGTTTTGTGACCTTCAATGTCCCCAGTGCATTCTGATCACAGTGTGTTGTCTTTTGGATGAAGCATTTCAGGTCTACTGATTTAACTTGGTTTTAAACATCTTGTAGTATGTGAAATATATGTGACAATAGTTCTCCTGCTATTAAACCATAGAATATGGATCTTTGAGAATTTAAAGAAAAGTGATTGATTGTTGTGTCTAACATACTATTGGCTTTGTCAGCAATACTGAATACTTTTTTAAAAATTGATATAAACACATGGGGGGAAGATAGATAAGTCTCAGTTGAATTTCTGGACTTGGCAAAATTACCCTGGAGCATCCAATTATAAAAAACAAAAATACTTCTATTACCAATTTTTTTTTATTGTCTTGGTACCCTTTGTAGAATTAGGGGTTAATAATTATAATAGAGATTTTGCGATGTGGGTTAATGGTGTATAAGGGGTTAAAACATTTATTAGGTAGTTTGCGATGTGGGGGTTGGTGGATTTAGGGGTTAATACTTTAATTATTAGTTGTGATGTGGGTTTGATGGCGGATATAGGTGTTAATAGTTTAATTAGTCATATTGCGTTGTGGGGGGATTGTCGGTTTCGGGGTTAATACTTTTATTATAAGTTCCAATGTGGGTTTGATGGCAGATATAGAGGTTTTACGTGTCGGTTTATTTTTGGAAGGCCAGATTTGTTATTTTTTTTTTATTTTCTTAGGTGCCGGCAGTTTCTAAAATGCCTTAAGTCACTGGCGACTCCAGAAATCTGCATTTACTCTCATTTCTGGACATCGCTAGTTTATCCGACTTACGGTACTTTATGAAATTCCGGCGCCGTATATGTAATACCCCAATGTGCGCAGTGAAATTACGGGCGGCGCGGGTTTCAGTTATATGTAATCTCGCTCATAGATTACAAGTGAGGCCCTGGCCTCTAGTTATCAAGCCGTCAACCTCAAATACGCTGGAATTCTGCAGCGTATTTGTGGCGATGCTGATTCGCCTTAGTTATCAAGCCCTACACACCGGCAAAAGTAGAATTTAGTGACGTAAGCTTCGATCCGTGGACTCAGTCCAACACAGATCAATTCTTACGTCACTACAGATGTTCCGAACACAAGTTCGGCACAATCTGACTACTTTTGCTAGTTATCAAAAAACTAGCAGGTACGCTCGGCACTTTTCCGGCCCAGTGTACCTGGTTTTCAATACGCCGTCCTGGAGGCGGCGGATCCCATAGGAATCAATGGGAGTCTGACCATAGCGAAAGTTCATGTTCGCTGCTGCCCGACATCCCATTGATTCCTATGGGAGATGTCTGCACCTAACACCCTAACATATACCCCGAGTCTAAACACTCCTAATCTGCCCCCCCTACACCGCCGCAACTAAATAAATGTATTACCCCCTAAACCACCGCTCCCGGAGCCCACCGCCACTCTAATAAACTGATTAACCCCTAAACCGCTGCTTCCGGAGTCCACCGCCACTCTAATAAACTGATTAACCCCTAAACTGCCGCTCCCGGAGCCCACCGTCACTCTAATAAACTGATTAACCCCTAAACCGCCGCTCCCGGACCCCTCTGCCACTATAATAAATATGTTAACCCCTAAACCGCCGCTCCCGGACCCCGCCGCAACCTACATAATACCTATTAACCCCTATCCTGCCCCCCTAAACCGACGCCACTATAATAAATTTATTAACCCCTATTCTGCCAATCCTGGACCCCGCCGAAACTAAATAAATTGTTTAACCCCTAAACCGCTGCTCCCGGGCCCCGCCGCCACCTATATTAAACTTATTAACCCCTAATCTGCCCCCCCTACACCGTCGACACCTATAATAAATTTATTAACCCCTATCCTGCCCCCCCTATACCGCCGCCATCTATAATACATTTATTAACCCCTATCCTGCCCCCCTACTCCGCCGCCACTATAATAAAATTATTAACCCCTAAACCTAAGTCTAACCCTAACACCCCCCTAACTTAAATATTAATTAAATACATCTAAATATTATAACTCTTATTAACTAAATTAATCCTATTTAAAACTAAATACCTTTAAAATAAACCCTAATATAGCTACAATAAAAATAATAATTATATTGTAGCTATCTTAGGATTTATTTTTATTTTACAGGCAACTTTGAATTTATTTTAACTAGGCACAATAGCTATTAAATAGTTATTAACTATTTAATAGCTACCTAGTTAAAATAAAGAGAAATTTAACTGTAAAATAAAAACTAACCTAAGTTACAATTACACCTAACACTACACTATACTTAAATAAATTATTCCTATTTAAAACTAAATACTTACCTGTAAAATAAACCCTAAGATAGCTACAATGTAATTAATAATTACATTGTAGCTATTTTAGGATTTATATTTATTTTACAGGTAACTTTGTATTTATTTTAGCTAGTTAGAATAGTTATTAAATAGTTATTAACTATTTAATAACTACCTAGCTAAAAGAAATATAAAATTACCTGTAAAATAAATCCTAACCTAAGTTACAATTAAACCTAACACTACACTATCATTAAATTAATTAAATAAATTAGCTACAAATAACTAGAATTAAATACAATTAAATAAACTAACTAAAGTACAAAAAATAAAAAAAAGTAAGTTACAAAAAATAAAAAAAATTAAGTTACAAACATTTCAAAAATATTACAACAATTTTAAGCTACTTACACCTAATCTAAGCCCCCTAATAAAATAACAAAGCCCCCCAAAATAAAAAAATGCCCTACCCTATTCTACATTAAAAGGTTAACAGCTCTATTACCTTACCAGCCCTTAAAAGGGCCTTTTGTGGGGCATGCCCCAAAGAAAACAGCTCTTTTGCCTGTAAAATAAAAATAAACCCCCCCCCAACATTAAAACCCACCACCCACACACCCCTACTCTAACCCAAACCCCTCTTAAATAAACCTAACACTACCCCCCTGAAGATCATCCTACCTTTAGCCGTCTTCAGCCAGCCGACCACCGATGGAACAGAAGAGGACATCCGCAGCGGCCAAAGTCTTCATCCAAGGGGCGCTGAAGAAGTCTTCCATCCGATTGAAGTCATCATCCAAGGGGCGCTGAAGAAGTCTTCCATCCGATTGAAGTCATCATCCAGGCGGCGTCTTCAATCTTCATCCATCCGGAGCGGAGCGGAGCCATCTTCAGACGAGCTGACGCGGAGCCATCCTCTTCTACCGACGGACTAACGACAAATGACGGTTCCTTTAAGTGACGTCATCCAAGATGGCATCCCTCGAATTCCGATTGGCTGATAGGATTCTATCAGCCAATCGGAATTAAGGTAGGAAAAATCTGATTGGCTGATTTAATCAGCCAATCAGATTGAGCTCGCATTCTATTGGCTGTTCCGATCAGCCAATAGAATGCAAGCTCAATCTGATTGACTGATTGGATCAGCCAATCGGATTTTTCCTACCTTAATTCCAATTGGCTGATAGGATCCTATCAGCCAATCGGAATTCAAGGGATGCCATCTTGGATGACGTCACTTAAAGGAACCGTCATTCGTCGTTAGTCCGTCGATAGAAGAGGATGGCTCTGCGTCGCCTCGTCTGAAGATGGCTCCGCTCCAGATGGATGAAGATTGAAGACGCCGCCTGGATGATGACTTCAATCGGATGGAAGACTTCTTCAGCGCCCCTTGGATGATGACTTCAATCAGATGGAAGACTTCTTCAGCGCCCCTTGGATGATGACTTCAATCGGATGGAAGACTTCTTCAGCGCCCCTCGGATGAAGACTTCGGCTGCTGCGGATGTCCTCTTCTGTTCCATCGGTGGTCAGCTGGCTGAAGACGGCTAAAGGTAGGATGATCTTCAGGGGGGTAGTGTTAGGTTTATTTAAGGGGGGTTTGGGTTAGAGTAGGGGTGTGTGGGTGGTGGGTTTTAATATTGGGGGGGTTGTATTTTTTTTTTTTTTTTAAATAATTTTTTATTGAAGTTAAAGCATATATCATTACAGCAAGGACTCGCCCTAAGGCCAAGGTTATAACAAAAAGAGTAATACACTGTCTATACAAAGGCATTATTGAGAAAGCAATATGAACATACAGCAGGAGAAAGTACATTTCAATTCTGGTTATGAAGATAGACAGTATCTTAGGCGAGATGAAATAGAACTTCATTTTATATTTTATTATCATCGTATGAACTCCACATTCTAATAATATTTTATCTAAAACCAAAATAACAGCCTGTGGAGGGTTAACAGAAGTATCAGCCACTCTTGGGCCTAGATAGATAGGGGGGAGGGTGATATTCAGCGGGTAAGCACCGCTATACGCATAGGAGAAGGAGTGGGGGGGACGGAGCCATATAGAAATGTAAGTAATATATGGTACCTAGTGTGGACTCGTGAGTGCCTGAGCACAGAGACCGTATGTCTAGTAGCTGGGTTACTAGAGAGCCAAACGAGATATGTCTTGGGAGGCTAGACAATTTAGCATTAGATAGTGGGATAAAGTAACATCTTAACATAAAATGGCTATTATCTACATTAGTACATTGGCCAGTACAATCAAGATAGTAGGACCAGAGTGAATATTGTAACCTATGCCAGAATAGTAAAGTGTAGTAAGAAAAGTAGGCATAACTGTGACGGGATTGTTACTCTGGCTGTTATATCTCCCTTTTTAAAGGGACAAGGGGACTTTTGCAAACTGTATTGTAGGGGGGTAATCTAGGGTAGAAATAGGCGTTAGATACTTGGAGTATATATTATGATAGGTAGGAGTAGTACCTCAATTGTAAAATCTGCAACACTGCTACACTAACATAGGCACATATAAATATGCTTTTGGTAAATACTCTTCCCTCTGAGCAAGCATAGTGTGTAGGAATTTTTTCTTTCTTCCCCCTTAATTTTTTTTTTTTTTTTTTTTTTGTAGATAAGGTATGCATGTTTCCCCGCCAACAGAGGAGAGGCAGATTAAATAGATCTTTAAGTAGAACGTCACTTTAGCATATGTAATATCAACCGTAATTTTAGCAATGTTAGTTAGCTCTGCTAGGCAAGAACCAGATATAGCAATTTGTCATACAGAAACAGACAGACAGAGGAGCATAATTAGTTAAGTAAAAAAAAGGGTCTAAATAAAATCTCATTAGACTATATTAACTTGTCCCTGTGTCTTGTCTGTACTTTCTTAAAAAATGGCCTGAGGCAAGTCATAGTACTATAGACCCCACCTGTAAAGCTTATATATAAGGGGGGGCATGAATAACTGACTAGATGAGATAGACTTACAGATGCGTGAGGAGTTCTCACTCTCATTATACACATTTGGATAGCTAATCCTTATTGGTAATGATTAAATAAGGAGGCACCTAACAATAATTAACTCAAACAGACACATTAACTATAAAGTGTAAAGGCATATCATCAGGCATAAAACAGTAATAAGACAGGTTAAGCAGAATGGGACTAATATAAACATCTGTCCCCTGTTAGGTTTCTAAGCTAAGCGTTTGTTAGTAGGGCGAACTTATGGTCAGCTAGGTGACTCTGTTTACACTAAGGTAGCTCCATTTTACTCTCCTAGTAGGTATGATTTTCTAGGACTCCATAGTCAGTATCTAAGTGTATAGAGAGAGTTAGTTAAACATTCAAGATATGTATGTGAAACAAAGCACTCACACATTGACTATAATACAAGCGTCCCTAACATTAACCCAGGAGGGTTATATAATATCTGTGAGTGTATAAACCAGCAATCAATCATGCCTCCAACAATGTTAAACTGTATCATGAAGAAGCTGCTAAGTACGCAGACATTACCGGTAACACAGTTCTGTGTGAGGGGAATAGATATTAGAGTAGCAAACTTGCTGGTTTCTGTGTCTTCGCTTACCCCTAGTATATAGGAGATAAACTAATATAAGGGCAAGAATAGCAAGAGGGATTATAACATAAAAATGATATGACTGGCAGTTTATGGTTTGTCTCGGAATTAGAGAAGGGTATGTTAGGAGCATCAAAGTTCATTCTCGTAGCAGGCTGTTTAAAGCAAAACAAAAGGTCATCCGGTTAAGCCAATAGATCTGTCCTGTAATCATTAGAGATCTCACCCGATTCCAACCTTTAAGGTGCTGAACCTGTACCTGTGAACGCTAACAAATAGACAAGGAATAGTCCCAACCGATAGCCAAATCAGCAAGATCCTGTCATATGCACAATCAGGGGGTTGTTGGCAAGTTGCGGTGAGATGATGGCCGCTGGCGTGGAAAGTGATGTGCGGTGTCAGCCTTCCGTGGAGTATCTGAGCCAAGAGCTTACCCATGGGTACGTTGGTTGCAGAGGAAGCCGGGTAGACATGGGTGATGGGGTGTTCCATAGGTAGCAATCGCTTGCTATCCGGCATAAAAGTAAGCACATGTGTCTCGGGCGCGGTCACTTTACCAGAAGCAGACAGAGAGCCAGCAGAGGCCTCTAATCCGAGGTCAGTAGTTTCTCTCTTGGTGTATGCTGCAAGCTGTGCATACCTCACTGTTAGGACAAGTGGTGACTTCATTAGAGTAGAGGGATCCTTATCTGACGCTACAGTATCTTGCACGGATGGTACAAGCTGCGCGGCGCCATTTGCCATGCTGATCTGCTTGATGGAAACTTGTAGGTCAGTGAAGTTATTGTCCATCTTACGAGCCAGCTCTAGTACCATGGAGTGTAGTGATGCGTGTAGACTCTCCATCTTGTAGAATGAAATCTTTAGCTCAGTTGTGCATAAATCTAGAACCGCTTTTCCTTCCTTTAGTAGCAGATCTGTTATAGGCCCAAAAAGCCTGGGTGTTTCCCAGCTAAAAGAGGCAAGCAAATGTTCTACTTCTATGCCCGTTCCCCTAATGCTGCAGAAAACGTCCTGCAAATGCTAGCCAAGTTTTTGAGGCAAATTTCAGAGGATTATTCCAATATTCACCTTTATATTTAATAAAATATAGCAGGAGCTCTCTTAAGCACGTCTTCCCTGTTTGGCTGCTGGCTCCGCCCCCCGGGGGGGTTGTATTTTTATTTTACAGGCAAAAGAGCTGTTTTCTTTGGGGCATGCCCCGCAAAAGGCCCTTTTAAGGGCTGGTAAGGTAATAGAGCTGTTAACTTTTTTAATGTAGAATAGGGTAGGGCATTTTTTTATTTTGGGGGGCTTTGTTATTTTATTAGGGGACTTAGATTAGGTGTAAGTAGCTAAAAATTGTTGTAATATTTTTGAAATGTTTGTAACTTATTTTTTTTTTATTTTTTGTAACATACTTTTTTTTATTTTTTGCACTTTAGTTAGTTTATTTAATTGTAGTTATTTGTAGCTAATTTATTTCATTAATTTAATGATAGTGTAGTGTTAGGTTTAATTGTAAGTTAGGTTAGGATTTATTTTACAGGTAATTTTGTATTTCTTTTAGCTAGGTAGTTATTAAATAGTTAATAACTATTTAATAACTATTCTAACTAGCTAAATTAAATACAAAGTTACCTATAAAATAAATATAAATCCTAAAATAGCTACAATTTAATTATGAATTACATTGTAGCTATCTTAGGGTTTATTTTACAGGTAAGTATTTAGTTTTAAATAGGAATAATTTATTTACGTATAGTGTAGTGTTAGGTGTAATTGTAACTTAGGTTAGTTTTTATTTTACAGGTAAATTTCTCTTTATTTTAACTAGGTAGCTATTAAAAGTTAATAACTATTTAATAGCTATTGTACCTAGTTAAAATAAATTAAAAGTTGCCTGTAAAATAAAAATAAATCCTAAGATAGCTACAATATTTGTAGCTATATTAGGGTTTATTTTAAAGGTAAGTATTTAGTTTTAAATAGGATTAATTTAGTTAATAAGAGTTATAATATTTAGATGTATTTAATTAATATTTAAGTTGGGGGGGTGTTAGGGTTAGGGTTAGACTTAGGTTTAGGGTTTAATAATTTTATTATAGTGGCGGCGGTGTAGGGGGGGCAGGATAGGGGTTAATAAATGTATTATAGGTGGCGGCGGTGTAGGGGGGGCAGGATAGCGGTTAATAAATTTATTATAGGTTGCAACGGTGTAGGGGGGGCAGATTAGGGGTTAATAAGTTTAATATAGGTGACGGTGGGGTCCAGGAGCAGCGGTTTAGGGGTTAAACTATTTATTTAGTTGCGGCGGGGTCCGGGATCGGCAGGATAGGGATTAATACATTTATTATAGGTGGCGGCAGTATAGGGGGGGCAGGATAGGGGTTACTAGGTATAATGTAGGTGGCGGTGGGCTCCGGGAGCGGCAGTTTAGGGGTTAATACATTTATTATAGTTACGGCGGTGTCCGGGAGCGGCGGTTTAGGGGTTAATAACTTTATTTAGTTGCGGGGGGTGCCGGTATAGGGGGTAGAACAGTATAGTTTAGTGTGAGTGCTTAGTGACAGCTTGTCAATAAAGCTGTCAAAAAGCCGAAGAGCAGTACTTGGTGCGCGGCTTTTTGACAGATTTATTGATAACTTTCGAGAGCGTATTCAGGTCCGCGGCAGCGATGGTAGGCGAGCTTAGGTGGGCGTATTGGGGCCGGCAATGGCAGGTAAGTAGACACGTTGATAACTAGAAGCCCCTATCTTAACGTGTGTCCATAAAGGGTCAAATTTGTCAGTTTACGGATGCACATTAAATAACTAGCCATTACAAGTTGCTGGTTAATGTGACCGCAAGCTTGCGTTTTCACTTTGCGCTAAGTGTAATTAAACATAGGTCAGGACCCCACAAAATAAAGAGGACAGAACAGTAACATGAAATATAAATATGAGCATTTTTATCTTTTTAAAAACTGCACAAAGCAGTTAGAAAGATTTAAAGTTATGGAATGTGGGGTGTTAGAAAAAAAACGGCACCTAAAGTGCCTTTACATGGAGCTCAATGAGGAACTATGTTTTCTCTATAAATATATATGTATATGCTTATATACATATATATATTTAAATGTTAATATGCATATATACGCATATAAACACATAAATACAGTATATATGTGTATAAGCATATACATTATACATATGTAACATACATTATTTATTGCTGTCCAACACTGCGTTATTCGCCCCTGCACTGTGCTAGTTGGTTTGCTGTGGCTGCTGGCATGAAAACGAGGATCTCATTGGAGCCTATGGAAGCGCGCTCTTGTGAGTGCTTGGCTTTCGGCTATGTGAGTGCGAGGTTGTGTTCGCATTGCACCACACCTGTAATACCAGCACACATTTCCGTACCTTGGAATTAATGAGTGGAGCGCAAATATCGCGCGTGCGTAAGCGCAATGTTGCGCTCCACTCATAATCTAGCCCATACTGTATACAAAAATGTTTCTATTCAAATTCTGCACATTTTAAATGAGCTTTTAGATCCCTTTAAGCTCTCCTTTGCATACACGGCACGCATTCAGCTTTAAATAGGTAAGACTGATATTTGACTCTTTTATACATTTTAATTAATATGCTTTATAGGAAAATCGAGAGTTTGGACACAGTTATTTGATTGGAATACTCTTTGATCCTTGGTGAATCTAGGCCACTGTCTGAATTTCTTTTTGTATCTGCTTGTATAGCTATTGTAAACTAGCTGTAGTGCAGATCTCGCTTGCAGATATATGAAAGAAACAAAGATAAAAGGAAATCATACTTGATTGATGTAGAGTATGTACATTTATCTAACAAACTTGTGTCTCTACAGGCACAGACTGTCAAGAAGGATCCCCTCCTTCTTATAAAATTCAGAATAAAATCATAAGATAACTGATGGGAGATTTGAAATCCAAGCACTTTATGGGCTTAAAAGTTGATGCATTTCTATATCTGTTTAAACATAGGATCAACATGCATTATTCAGCTGAATGATAATAGCTAGACAGAACATTGCTTATTTTCTCATTCGTCTATCAGGTCTAGATATTCCAATCCATTTTCAACACAAAGTGACCTATTCAAGTGGAAGAAGCTTTAGACTAATTGTGTTGCAAAACGTACAGGCTCTAATTCCTTAGGGTATGTCATTTTAGCACTACTGGCCCTGCAAGTCTATGGGCTAGATTACGAGTAGTGCGCTGTTGCGCATAAGCTTGTTATTACAAGTTGAAAATAAACGCATTGGCTTGAGTGTAATTTAATTTAAAGCGTGTCGGGTAGTGCAATCTCAGAGCTCTGGTTAATTGTTACGTAAGACAAATAAAGTTTAAAGTACAGTTACAATCATAATAACACTATCTAATACAAATTATTTTAATAAATTGCATAAAAAAGGGGGGCGGAGCTAACTGCCACACTGATCAGACGTACTATATCAGAGCTCCTCAAAAACAAGCACTAAATACACCTAAAACATACAGATTTTATCTACACAAATGCAATCCTCTTATAGGAGGAAGTGTACAACTTATTTCCCTGTTCAGTGGACTAAGAATCAATTATTTATTAGTCCCTGAAACACTTTGACTCTTCAGTCTGGATTCTGGGGACCTTGTAGCTGCAAACGCCTGGAGGCTTATATCGGCAGCTCCGGCTCACTGACAATACACCCTGGACTTTACCAGCTGCAACAAACTGCCTACACTTGCTCCGGAGGGTCGGGGATCCGCTCCGGAGCATAGGTGTCTGCTTCACAGCTGTACCTGCATCTGGGCTCGGATAGCAACTGCCGGTCAAGCCGAAAACCACCAGGAGGGAACCAGGCGCAAAGGTCTCTGTGAGTAATGGCTGATGCTACACCGGCCAGTACTTTTCTAAGTGCCAATATCAGCGTGACCACACTTTACAGCAGTCACCTACTTTAGCAGCTAGATTGTGGGGCTATTGGGCGCTATATCAGCTGTGGCGCGAACCGCCATCTTTTTCTGCTGTGCGCCTTTGCCCTGCAGTGTAGCTGTGACAAGTGATAAAACAGAACAAGTTCAATTTTAATGCTCCCCGCCTGCTTTATAAACGGAACCTCTTCTGAGGGGGCACTTCACTGGCCTGATGCTTGACTGACCATTTCAAACCGTACAGCCACTTGTTTGTTTACACTGCGGAGCAGGGCAACCACGAGGACTCTGTGTTTTTCATATGTTCTAACGTTGTGCATCAGGCTATATTGTACTGCAGCTTGCCTGTTCTAGAGGACTTTGTTGATCTCTAAAGCTCTACACTCTCAGCCGTTTTCCCTAGATTCTCAGTGACTTAAACAACTTAAGAGACATTGCAGAAACGTATATCTCTATTGCATTGTTTATTAGACACCGAATAGAGGAGGGGGAGAGGGAGAGGAGTAGGTGTGGAGGAGGTGGGGAATGAAAACTGGAGCTGCATAATTTTTTGACAGTTACACTAACTACTGTGTCTGATATATAAGGTATAGAGCATCTGGTCTGGTGCACACAGTAATCTGAAAGCTGCAACTGCTGGGTACAAATTAACATTACTGAACCTTAAGAACCCGTACTACATAGGTGCAATTCCTGCAATTACCTAAGGGCCAAGACCCCGCACACCAACCAGCCACCAGGTGTGTTTGGGCGACACAGTGCCTCTCCTCCCCCTTTCCCGTTCCTGACTTCAGGGCGGGTCATATCCCCCTTCCCTTTACCGACTGAGCCCAGTGGTGGCACTATCCCTGAGGGGGGGCACATCCTGAAACCTAGCAATAATTCAAGTGTTTGCCTGGTCACAGTAGCGGTTACTTTCATGGTAAAGTCTCCCTAATATCATCAAACCACACGCCCTTTAATTAAAACCCTGCATGACTTCAATATTCCATATCTATCCTTGAAAATACACAAGAGACTTAACTCATACACTTGCCTTTATTAACATCGTTATGCAGTGCTAAAATCCTGTGGCACCCCTCCATGCCGGTGTTGAATAACTGTGGTTACTACATATCTTTTTGAGTGACTCTAGACCTGTGCTATTCCTGGAATTACTTCACTCGTGACCATATTATTTATCCCAACATGTCGCAACAAGCTAGGAAAAAGCAGAAAGCATCTAAATCCTCGAAACACACAGTCCGGGATCATTTCCACCCTATAAGGGATCCTAGCCCTGAAATCTCTGATGAGGAAAGATCAATATCCCCCCCCCTCTCGGAGAGAGGGGCTGGAGTTAGATGTTCCCCGCCCTCACGATCTCAAGAGAAAGTGATCACTATGGACTCTATGAAGCAGCTGTTAGACCAACAGAGTCAATCCTTTGCGAAGCGATTTGACAAATTAGAAAGGTCTTTTGATGACTTGAGGAGGGACATTGTGTCAATCAATGAGCGCACTGACATCATCGAACGTAAACAGGAGGACCTGCTAGTGGATCATACTAATTGGGTCAGCTATACCCAGAACCTTGCTGATCAGGTATCCTCGCTTGAAGCGAAGTTGGCAGACCTTGAAGACCGTTCCCGACGGAATAACATCAGAATCAGGGGCATCCCTGAATCGGTTGGCCCTCAAGACCTAGAAAAATACGCCCAAACACTATTCAGAGCCATTCTGGGCCCTTCAGAGGAAGCTGATACAAAACTGGACAGAATCCACAGAGTAGCTAGACCGCAGAACCTACCTATGGACAAGCCCAGAGACACCATAGCTAGAATACATCACTTTACATATAAAGACAAACTACTAAGAGCTACTTTGAGGCAACCCCAGCTCCCAGAGTAATTTAAGGATGTTGCCCTGCTCCCAGACCTGTCATCCTTCACACTTCAACAAAGAAGATCTTTCAGCGAAGTCACAAGAGTCCTTCGACTGAACCAAATCCGCTACAGATGGGGGTTTCCCACCAAGTTAATCATTAACAAAGATGGCACCCAACATACTGCCCTCACCCCAAGACTGGCTCAGGATCTCCTGAGGATCTGGAATCTCCCTGCTGGCAATGTTGATGCTGAGCTGCCTCATCCACAAAGGGTGGGTCCTCTGCTGAGAGTGGTGGCCCAGGTCTGGAATCCGGGCAGACAGGATCCAGTCCGCTGACCCTCCCTCCTCGGCTGGAGGAGTTTATCTTTTAATCCCTCAAATGAGCCAGGTTGCTTGAGATCTGATCATCCTGTTTATTGATCCGGCCACACTTGGACTAAGTCTGCTGGAAGCGGTCCACTGCCGCTCGAAGAGTGGTGGTGTACTGATGGACGGTTATTGTGTTTATTGTTTAATGCTTACAAGTTCTAGTTAAAAACTTTTTTGTGGACTGCCAGTTCTTATTTTTATGATTCTTAGATAATCTTGAATTGCTAAACCTGCCGTAAAGTTTTGTTTGCACTTGCCTCTCTTTTTCTTTCTATTGTCTCTACTTGCTCCTCCTGCCCTCCCCTCTCCCCTTCTCCTTTCCCTCTCTATCCACTTCCCTCCCCTCCCCCCTCCCGTCACTCCCTCCCCCCTCCCATCACTCCCTCCCTTCCCAACCCCCTCCCGTCACTCCGTCCCTTCCATCCTCCCCTCCCTCTCTCCCCTCCCCTCTCCTTTCCCCGCCTCCTTTTTTCCTCCCTCCCCTTCCTCTTCCCCCCCTCCCCTTCTTTTTCCCCTCCTCCCCTCTCCCCCCCCCTTCCCCCTTCCCTTTCCTCCCCTCGCCCTCTTCTCTTTCCCCTTCCCCCCTTTCCCCTTTCCCTTCTCTTCTCTTCTCCTCTCTCCATGCCTCTTCTATCCTCCTCCCTCCCCTCCCTCTCTCCCCTCTACCCCCCTTTCTCTTCCTTTATTTTCTCTCCCTCCTTTCTCCCTCCTCCCTCTCCCCCCTTCCCCTCCTTTTCTTCCTCCTTATTCATTCCTTCCCTTCTCCTCCTTCACCTCTTCCTCTCTCCCTCCCCTCCTTCCCTCCCCCTCCCTCTCACCCTTACCGTTCCTCCCAACCCTTCTTTTCTTCCTCCGTTTTCCTCTCTTACCTTACTTTCTTAAGAATCTTATGCTCTCTCCCTCCATCCACAATTATTGGACGTGAAGAGATTAGCTGCCACTTGATACGATATGGCACCATCTTAATGATCAATCTAGGGAGTGTGCCTCTCAAAGTATGCCTATATATATGAGAAGCTAAACGTCTAAGGACTGTTGATTGTCATATCCATATGGGTTGATGGGGGGAGGGGGATGGGGGAGAAATCAGATGTGTCCAATGCCTTATTTCATTATGTGACTTTTAATGTATTTAACATCATATCTATGACTGTTTTAAGTCTTGAGGTGTGATAATATATGTACCCCCCCTCCCTCTCCCTCTTATTTCTTCCGCGTCTTCCCCTTCCCTTCCCCCGCCTGTACTTCTTTGTCTTGCACCGCTTTCATCCCCCTCCTTATGTGCTCAGCTGGGGTGCGTGGAGTGGGGAACTCTGGTGCTGAATAACAATAGGGCTAAAAGTTCTGCAAGTCTGCAACCTGTTAATTGACCCTCCCATGCATACTTATGTTTACACACGCTAGGGTTAGGTTGGGTCCTATCGATACCTTCCCCGCATTATGTGACCACTACCACACCCAAAGCTTGCTACCTTGCTCCACATAGGCCCTTAGGCCCTCCCCCCCTTTCCTTCCTTCCTCTGCTATAGTCCCTTCACCCTCTTTCCCCCCCTGATACACATCTTCCCTCACCCCCTGTCCATTTATCAGGTCTTAAAATTCCTTAACTACAGTTTTTGTATATACATGGTCGTATTATAAATCCGGTACACTGGTAGTGGAGGGGAGCCTTGGTGCTGAGTCTCCTTTCGTTTTGCTTCTTCTTTTTTCCCCCTACTCTGAGTACTCACTCTTACCAGCTGGAGGGTAAGTTGATGAGGTGAAACTATGCCTAAGTGTTGTATTCTTTTTAAACTAACCCCTGGCAATGCATAAATGTACGGCAGAGGGAGATGTCTATAGTGATGCACTGTTAACTTGACTCAGCCTCAATCATACAGAATTTTGAGTCTTACTTAACCACTACCCTTATGGTCAGTTTTCAATGAGGTTAAGTTGCTCTATCAATATTCTCAGTTCTTATGTTAGAAATGTAAATTAGCAATAGAAAGATATGTTATTTTCGGCATATGCTCCGCCCCCCCCCTACCACTTTTTGCGGTTAGGGATGATTCCCTTTTCCTCCGCATATCGTTTTGGCAGAGTTTAGTAGTCTCTACCCAACCTGTAGAGCCATGACTTAGTTTTCCCTGCATTTTTGTAAAATGGCTCACAGGGTTTCAATACAGGAACATCAAATTTTTCTGCGATTTCCTGCTTTCCTGAAGTTTATTCAAGATAATAGTCTTAATATTGCTTACGTTTTAATAAATGCTCAGTGTTAATGGGTTATTGGATTAAAATAACAACTGAGGTCTGTTATGCTCCTCACTTTCTCAACTGACGAATTACACAGAGCTACCTTGGTGCCTTCATTATGTTTCTCTATTTTGATATTGTATATACATTTCATAATTTGTATTTATCCCATATACGCTGAAACTGCAGTTTTTACTATTATCTACATTAACATGTCCTCAATTGCTTTGTTTAACTTTGGTCCCACGACTGGACCTGCTTGCCGGAGGACTTTGCAAACCTATAAGATTTAAAAAATGAGGTGCCTAAAGTGTTATGTCATGTCAGCATAATGTATGTTGTAAAGTGTAACCTGTTGATGAGACTGTTGTCTATTTGCTATTTTAACCTCAATAAAAACTATTTAAAAAAAAGCTGTTAAGATAAAAAATGCATCTGGAAAGCATGAATTTGCTTTATTGTTTAAATGGTACTAAAAATCACTTATTTCATTTCCAAGCAAGATGAGGTTTTGGAATGGAATCTGAACGATACAAAGCTTTTGATGCCCAGCTCTGTTGTACAGCTCACCAGTTATACTGTACTGGATGTACAGCATTCTCATGAAAGAGATGAAGTTGAACAGCTGTACAAACAGTTGCAGGATTAAAGTGATACATTATGCAAACAATAGGAAGAGATTTGGGATTATTTATAGCTCTTAAAGCTGCCAAAAGGTGATATTGGCTGTTAATTTAAACAAGTCCACCTTTCCTAAAACCTTGAGTATATAGAGATTACGTTTGTTAAATCTCTGACTTTAAAGTGAATGTAAATTTTCGCTTAATCAGTACTCAATATCAATTCACAATCATTGCATTAGTTAAAACGCATAATTTTTTTTACAAAAAAAATCAAAATATCTATTTATATTTTATATGTAAACTTAGCTCCGTTTTCGTTTCTAACTCCTCCCATCCATTTCTTCCGGTATTTTGCCCACATTACGTATAGAGCGGCCCCTCCTGCTCTATTACGTATTTGAAAAGCTCGTTCAAGATTATTAGTTATTTTGCTCATGTGTTTAACACTCAGTGTCTAATATGTGCATGCGTTTACAAAATCTCTATCGGCACCGATGTATTATCATCTAAACGAGTGCTGGAATTTTCTGCGCATGCTTGAATCGTGTACGCGCAGCGCTTCAAAATCAATCAGCATTTTGGGAACGCATGCCATAAAGAATTTCTGACGTCTCCGAAAAGGGGCTGGATGCCACGGGGTGTGAAAGATTATTAGTAGAATAGAGTGTCAATCAACGTTGGATATTCGGTCCAAAATGGCGGGCGGAGGAAGCAAGTAAGACAATTCCGAATAAATAAGTATATATATTGATTAAATAGTAGATTAAAAAAAAACGATGAATTAAAGCTAAACAATATGAGATTGGGTGATAGCATTAACTTTACATCAACTTTAAGATCTGCTTTAACCACATGGTTGCCAAGCAATAAAATGCAGCCCTCTCTATCACCTAGTGGGTTAAAATATTTGGGTTGTAAATTAGTGGGTTAAATTATTTGGGTTGTATTTCTGCAGATCAAAACAGCTCCCCAGTGTGTTTATTTTAACACAAAGCTGAACTAATGCAAGTACAGACCAAAAAACACAAAAGTAACTATCTAATGTGTGCCGCATACTGACAAATATTCTTTTTCTATCTCACTCTCTCTCTCTCTCTCTCTCTCTCTCTATATATATATATATATATATATATATATATACACACTTTTAATTTAATAAAATAGATTAAAGAAGCTTTGACCACAAATTGTATAAAGCAATTATTTATGAAGGTTACTTTATTGACCAGTGTGAATAAAGGTTTTGGGTAGATTTATCATACCCCGGGTGGACATGATTCGCTATAGCGAATCATGTCTGCCCTGCATCACTGTCTGCATTTAACATTCATGTCCGCCCTGCATCGCTGTCAGCATTTAACATTCATGTCTGCGCTGCATCGCTGTCAGCATTTAACATTCATGTCCGTCCTGCATCGCTGTCAGCATTTAACATTCATGTCCGTCCTGCATCGCTGTCGGCATTTAACAATCATGCCCGCTCTGCATACCCTGTCGGCATTTAACATTGTACAAGCATTTCTAGTGAAATGCTTGTGCAATGCCGCCCCTGCACATTCGCTAGCAGGGGGTGTCAATCATCCCGATCGTATCCGATTGGGATGATTGCAGTCCACGAGTTAAGAAGCAGCGTTCTTAAATCCTGTTTCCGGTGAGCCAAGAGGCTCGCAAGGAAAAAGGAGCTTAATAAATATACCCCTTTTTATTTACTTAGCGCAGTATTGTTTTATTGAAGGAATTCACAACAAAAAACTTTCTTTTTCTTGAGTTGAGCAGGTTTTTCTTCATACAGCGTAATATGCCAATATGTAATGTAATATGCCACAGAATAAAAAAAAGTGTAGTTGATAAGAGCTGCATAGTCCCAGATCTATTTATAAACAGTAATGTAATTCATTTCTGGGGGGGGTTGTATTTTTTTGGAAGACAAAATGCTCGCCAGAAACAAAAGTTATGAAGCAGTGGTCTAAAGACCGCTGCTCCATAACCTGTCCGCCTGCTCTGAGGCGGCGGACAGAACTCAACCCGATAGAATACGATTGGGTTGATTGACACCCCCTGCTAGCTGATTGGCCGCAAATCTGCTGGTGCAATGATACATGCGTACGCTGTCTGCATTTATCGATGTGCGGCGGATATGGTTCGATATAGCGCATCGTGTCCTTCCGCTCAATGATAAATGGACCCCTTACACTCACATTTGTGCACTTGTATGATGTGTCATAATGTAATAAGGCAATTTTTATTTCTTATTTAAATTTCTACAACATGTTTTCTTCCTCAGATACCAATGCTGTTAATTTAAGCAATAGAAAAATGTGCCTGGACACTGATACTATATTCATATTCCATTAGCAACAAGAAATGTATTCTGAGCTTGTATACAGTATCATTAATAGGCTATAATCCACAGTTACCTACACTGAATAGGGCAGGCAGAGCAACTCATTTAAAGTAATTAATCAAACCGCAGCCATACCGAGGTCTAAATGAAAGCTGTGTTAATGGAGTCATTAGCGCACCAGCTCTGTAAATCCATTAGGGGAACAGATAAGCGTAATCTGATGGTCAGTATAAAACGTCTGTATCTTGGGTGGGATGGGAAGTCTTTTGAAACCAGACTCAGCTAATGCTTGGGTTTGCACATTTCATCCCTCGAGGCACCTGCATTGCTTAATGCTTATAAATATCTCTGCAATCTGCCAAGATCTTTCTCCTTAGATAAAAAGCAATTTCTAGCAGACCCAGATCACAGGCTCTTGCCAGCTTTGTCATGTTTTATTTGTTTATTTATGTCACTGTCTCTAATCCTGAAGGAACTTATAAACACCATCCAAAAGTCCTCACAAATTAGATTAATTAAAAGCATAAGGATTTTGTAAAATTTGTGCACTAATTTTATTCATAGTACATGATTTAACCTACAGGACAATGCACTTAAAGGGATATTAAGCTGATATTATTTTTTGCTCAGTGCAAAGGAGAGTGCTTTTGTAATAGATTTATCTGAGCAGTAATAAAGCCGTGTCAGTTAAAGGGACATAATACTCATATGCTAAATCACTTGAAACTGATGCAGTATAACTGTAAAAAGCTGACAGTAAAATATCACCTGAGCATCTCTATGTAAAAAAGGAAGATATTTAACCTCACAATCTCCTCAGCTCAGCAGAGTAAGTTCTCTGTAAAAAGCTATACTCAGCTGCTCCCAGTTGCAGGTAAAAATAAAAAAAAATGAAGAAATGAACAGCAGCCAATCAGCATCAGCAGTGCTGAGGTCATGAACTCTTACTGTGATCTCATGAGATTTGACTTAACTTTCATGAGATTTCATGAGATACCTGATTGGTGAAATAATATGAGAGTGCACAATGCTCATCCCTTCTGCTGTCCTAGGACAGACACACTAAAATGCTGCTTAGAAATCCTTTACAATGGGAGGTGGCTACTGAGGAACTTTTGAGGTAAAATATCTTTCTTTTTTACATAGAGATGTTCAGGTGATATTTTCTAGACAGCTTTTTACAGCTATGCTGCATCACTTTCAAGTGTTTAAACATTTGGGTATTATGGCCCTTTAAGTACAAACATGCTTTTCATGCTGGTTGCAACAATGTTTCGTTGCTGCTCCTTTATGAGCATTATAGAATACAATTGGGCCCCATTTAAGAATCTTGGGGTGTGCAAGGTTCCTGACTTGGGAACTGTACTCTCAGCTTCATGACAAACATGCAGTGGATAATGTACGTCCACTACCCAGATGTACCATTGCACAAGCACTCATACAAACGTGTTTGGGGTGTTTTATGTCAGTCACCTCAGAGGTGGCAGAGAGGGTAAGAAGCAAGAGTCACATATTCGCTGCTTCATACATTGCAGAAAGCAGACTTACATGTGCAAACCTACCCCACAAGGGCTCAAAAGTAGCAGTCACTGTTTTGTACATCAAGTCCAATGACAATGTCCCTTAAAAATGTAAATAAACTGTGACTTTTGCTTATTGATTATCCCCTTGGCTGCACTAGAACATTGCCATAGATTAATAAAACAGGGGTGTCCAACTGTGCGCCTTAATTTTTTCTCTATTTCCTAACCTGAACACCTATGATTGGTTGTCTACAGGCCACAGTGCAGCTTTCCAGTGTTTTTTTTTATCTGCCCCCTCAATTCTCTATCCCATATCACTGTCTGTCTTGTCCCATCAGCAACATGTAAAAAAGCATTGCTGCTACTAATTCCTGCGTCCTTTTGTATTTGCACTGTTACTTACCATTCGAAAGATATTGTTAAATTAAATGTGTTTCTACACAATGATATTTTTTTTTCCTTTTGATTAATATGATTTCTAAAGTTTGTTTTTTGATTTGAAAAAAAAATAAGAAATAAAATCTATGTGACACATTAGTTGTAAGATTTGGATCTTCTTAGTTGCATTAATTTATTTTGAAAGATATTAAATTTTGGCCTGTTTTGGCTTTTTGGCTTTTGAGGACTGAGACTGAATATTATTAAGCTGTCGCCTGTGTCTTGTACTGACCTAAAAACTTGTATTCCATGCCATCTATTTAACATATAATTATCTGACAAACATTTCAGAGCAGCATTTCAATGTATATGAGATAATAGTGGTCTGCTGAACACATTTCTATTCCCATCTCTGACACCTACTTGTGTGCCATACACACTGTTGCTAGAAAGCAGAAATCACAATAGATAAATTACAATCTAAAATAAATCCTATTAAAGGGATATTCCAGTGTTTGTTTTTTTAATCGTTTTTTAAATGATAAATTTAAAAAATTATACTTTCTAATTTATTTTATTTAAAAATAATTTATATTTTCTTAAATATTTAAGTTTAATAATTCCTTCTTTTCCACTGCCCTTTTTTCTATTCCTTTATCCAATTTCTTTGATCGTATTCGTATATGACTATGAATGCTGTTTTATGTACGAGCATTACTTGCGCGCGTTGACTTCAGTTCCTGTTAGACGTCACGCTAACACGCTCATTACTTTTCCCTGTTTTTTTTTTCAGCTTGCTGTTGCATTTTCTAAACAGCTAGCTGCTTTATTTGAATGTTTATTTGTTCTGCAAAATACGATAATTGGCAATATATTTACTGCAAAATATAGTTTATTGGTAATATATATATTTTTTTAACTGATTAAAAAAACTTTATCTCTAAGCTTTTACAGCCCATAACAGACACAATTTTCTCCAACATTGGTGTGTCCGGTCCACGGCGTCATCCTTACTTGTGGGATATTCTCTTCCCCAACAGGAAATGGCAAAGAGTCCCAGCAAAGCTGGTCACATGATCCCTCCTAGGCTCCGCCCACCCCAGTCATTCTCTTTGCCGTTGCACAGGCAACATCTCCACGGAGATGGTTAAGAGTTTTTTGGTGTTTAAATGTAGTTTTATTCTTCTATCAAGTGTTTGTTATTTTAAAATAGTGCTGGTATGTACTATTTACTCTGAAACAGAAAAGGATGAAGATTTCTGTTTGTAAGAGGAAGATGATTTTAGCAGACAGTAACTAAAATCGATTGCTGTTTCCACACAGGACTGTTGAGATGAAGTAACTTCAGTTGGGGGAAACAGTTAGCAGTCTTTTCTGCTTAAGGTATGACTAGCCATATTTCTAACAAGACCATGTAATGCTGGAAGGCTGTCATTTCCCCTCATGGGGACCGGTAAGCCATTTTCTTAGTTAAACATAAAAGAATAAAGGGCTTCAAAAAGGGCTTAAAAACTGGTAGACATTTTTCTGGGCTAAAACAATTGCTTTACTAGGCATATTATGCAGATTCTAACTAATTATTGGTATTATAATCTTGGGGAATGTTTAGAAAAACGGCAGGCACTGTGTTGGACACCTTTTTCAGATGGGGGCCTTTCTAGTTATAGACAGAGCCTCATTCTGGGACTGTATAGGGGTTAAATGTAAAAACGGCTCCGGTTCCGTTAATTTAAGGGTTAAAGCTCTGAAATTTGGTGTGCAATACTTTTAATGCTTTAAGACACTGTGGTGAAATTTTGGTGAATTTTGAACAATTCCTTCATACTTTTTCACATATTCAGTAATAAAGTGTTTTCAGTTTGAAATTTAAAGTGACAGTAACGGTTTTATTTTAAAACGTTTTTTGTGCTTTGTTGACAAGTTTAAAGGGACAGTAAAATCAAAACTAAACTTTCATGATTCAGATAGGGCATGCCATTTTAAACATCTTTCCAATTTACTTTTATCATCAAATTTGCTTTGTTCCCTTGGTGGTATTTTTGAAAGCTAAACCTAGCTAGGCTCAAACTGATTTCTAAACAGTTGAAAACCGCCTCCTAGCTCAGAGCATTTTGAACGTTTTTCACAGTTAGACTGTGCTAGTTCACATGTGTCATATAGATAACATTGTGCTCACTCCTGTGAAGTTATTTAGGAGTCTTCACTGATTGACTACACTGCATGTCTGTCAAAGGCACTTAGATAAGGAGGCTGTCTGCAAAGGCTTAGATACAAGGTAATCACAGAGGTAAAAAGTATATTAATATAACTGTGTTGGTTATGCAAAAACGGGAAATGGGTAATAAAGGGATTATCTATCTTTTTAAATAAGAAAAATTTTGGTGTAGACTTTCCCTTTAAGCCTGTTTAACATGTCTGTACCATCAGATAAGCTATGTTCTATATGTATGAAAGCCAATGTGTCTCCCCATTTAAATTTATGTGATAATTGTGCCATAGTGTCCAAACAAAGTAAGGACAGTAATGCAACAGATAATGATATTGCCCAAGATGATTCCTCAAATGAGGGGAGTAAACATGATACTACATCATCCCCTACTGTGTCTACACCAGTTATGCCCACACAGGAGGCCCCTAGTACATCTAGTGCGCCAATACTTATTACCATGCAACAATTAACGGCTGTAATGGATAACTCCATAGCAAATCTTTTATCCAAAATGCCTACTTATCAGAGAAAGCGCGATTGCTCTGTTTTAAACACTGAAGAGCAAGAGGACGCTGATGATAACTGTTCTGACATACCCTCACACCAATCTCAAGGGGCCATGAGGGAGGTTTTGTCTGATGGAGAAATTTCAGATTCAGGAAAAATTTCTCATCAAGCTGAACCTGATGTTGTGACATTTAAATTTAAATTAGAACATCTCCGCGCACTGCTTAAGGAGGTGTTATCTACTCTGGAAGATTGTGACAATTTGGTAATTCCAGAGAAATTATGTAAGATGGGCAAGTTCCTAGAGGTTCCGGTGCCCCCCAACGCTTTTCCTATACCCAAGCGGGTGGCGGACATAGTAAATAAAGAGTGGGAAAGGCCCGGCATACCTTTTGTTCCCCCCCCTATATTTAAGAAATTATTTCCTATAGTCGACCCCAGAAAGGACTTATGGCAGACAGTCCCCAAGGTCGAGGGGGCGGTTTCTACTCTAAACAAACGCACTACTATTCCTATCGAAGATAGTTGTGCTTTCAAAGATCCTATGGATAAGAAATTAGAGGGTTTGCTTAAAAAGATTTTTGTACAGCAAGGTTACCTTCTACAACCAATTTCATGCATTGTTCCTGTCACTATGGCAGCGTGTTTCTGGTTCGAGGAACTAGAAAAATCGCTCAGTAAAGAATCTTCGTATGAGGAGGTTATGGACAGAGTTCAAGCACTTAAATTGGCTAACTCGTTTGTTTTAGATGCCGCTTTGCAATTAGCTAGATTAGCGGCGAAAAATTCAGGGTTTGCTGTCGTGGCGCGCAGAGTGCTTTGGCTAAAGTCTTGGTCAGCGGATGTGTCTTCCAAGACAAAATTGCTTAACATTCCTTTCAAAGGTAAAACATTATTTGGACCTGATTTGAAAGAGATTATTTCAGACATCACTGGGGGAAAGGGCCACGCCCTCCCACAGGATAGGTCTTTTAAGGCTAATAATAAGCCTAATTTTCGTCCCTTTCGCAGAAACGGACCAGTCTCTAATTCTGTATCCTCTAAGCAAGAGGGTAATACTTCACAACCCAAACCAGCCTGGAAACCAATGCAAGGCTGGAACAAGGGTAAGCAGGCCAAGAAGCCTACCACTGCTACCAAAACAGCATGAAGGGATAGCCCCCGATCCGGGACCGGATCTAGTGGGGGGCAGACTTTCTCTCTTTGCTCAGGCTTGGGCAAGAGATGTTCAGGATCCTTGGGCGCTAGAAATAGTTTCTCAAGGTTATCTCCTGGAATTCAAGGAACTACCCCCAAGGGGAAGGTTCCACAGGTCTCAATTATCTTCAAACCAAATAAAGAGACAGGCATTCTTACATTGTGTAGAAGACCTGTTAAAGATGGGAGTGATACATCCAGTTCCAATAAGAGAACAAGGAATGGGATTTTATTCCAATCTGTTCAAAGTTCCCAAAAAAGAGGGAACATTCAGACCAATTTTGGATCTAAAGATCCTAAACAAATTTCTCAGGGTACCATCGTTCAAAATGGAAACTATTCGAACGATCCTACCTACTATCCAGGAAAATCAATTTATGACTACCGTGGATTTAAAGGATGCGTACCTACATATTCCTATCCACAAGGAACATCATCAGTTCCTAAGGTTCGCTTTTCTGGACAAGCATTACCAGTTTGTGGCACTTCCATTTAGATTAGCCACTGCTCCAAGGATTTTCACAAAGGTACTAGGGTCCCTTCTAGCGGTTCTAAGACCAAGGGGCATTGCAGTAGTACCTTACTTGGACGACATCCTGATTCAAGCGTCGTCCCTGTCAAAAGCAAAGGCTCATACGGACATCGTCCTAGCCTTTCTCAGATCTCACGGATGGAAGGTGAACAAAGAAAAAAGTTCTCTGTCCCCGTCAACAAGAGTTCCCTTCTTGGGAACAATAATAGATTCCTTAGAAATGAGGATTTTTCTGACAGAGGTCAGAAAATCAAAACTTCTAAGCTCTTGTCAAGTACTTCATTCTGTTCCTTGTCCTTCCATAGCGAAGTGCATGGAAGTAATAGGATTGATGGTTGCAACAATGGACATAGTTCCTTTTGCACGAATTCATCTAAGACCATTACAACTGTGCATGCTCAGACAGTGGAATGGGGATTATACAGACTTGTCTCAGACGATTCAAGTAGATCAAAAGACCAGAGATTCACTCCGTTGGTGGCTGACCCTGGACAATCTGTCACAGGGAATGAGCTTCCGCAGACCAGAGTGGGTCATTGTCACGACCGACGCCAGCCTAGTGGGCTGGGGCGCGGTCTGGGAATCCCTGAAAGCTCAGGGTCTATGGTCTTGGGAAGAGTCTCTTCTCCCGATAAACATTCTGGAACTGAGAGCGATATTCAATGCTCTCAGAGCTTGGCCTCAACTAGCAAAGGCCAAATTCATAAGGTTTCAGTCAGACAACATGACGACCGTTGCATATATCAATCATCAGGGGGGAACAAGGACTTCCCTGGCGATGAAAGAAGTGACCAAGATAATTCAATGGGCGGAGGATCACTCCTGCCACTTGTCTGCGATCCACATCCCAGGAGTGGAAAATTGGGAAGCGGATTTTCTGAGTCGTCAGACTTTCCATCCGGGGAAGTGGGAACTCCATCCGGAAATCTTTGCCCAAATAACTCAATTATGGGGCATTCCAGACATGGATCTGATGGCGTCTCGTCAGAACTTCAAGGTTCCTTGCTACGGGTCCAGATCCAGGGATCCCAAGGCGACCCTAGTAGATGCACTAGTAGCACCTTGGACCTTCAACCTAGCTTATGTATTCCCACCGTTTCCTCTCATCCCCAGGCTGGTAGCCAGGATCAATCAGGAGAGGGCCTCGGTGATCTTGATAGCTCCTGCGTGGCCACGCAGGACTTGGTATGCAGACCTGGTGAATATGTCATCGGCTCCACCATGGAAGCTACCTTTGAGACAGGACCTTCTTGTTCAGGGTCCATTCGAACATCCAAATCTGGTTTCCCTCCAACTGACTGATTTTATCAAAGCGTGGGTTTTCAGATTCTGTAATAGATACTCTGATTCAGGCTAGAAAGCCTGTAACTAGAAAAATTTACCATAAAATATGGAAAAAATATATCTGTTGGTGTGAATCTAAAGGATTTCCATGGAACAAGATAAAAATTCCTAAGATTCTATCCTTTCTACAAGAAGGTTTGGAGAAAGGATTATCTGCAAGTTCTCTGAAGGGACAGATCTCTGCTTTATCTGTTTTACTTCACAAAAGACTGGCAGCTGTGCCAGATGTTCAAGCATTTGTTCAGGCTCTGGTTAGGATCAAGCCTGTTTACAGACCTTTGACTCCTCCCTGGAGTCTAAATCTAGTTCTTTCAGTTCTTCAAGGGGTTCCATTTGAACCCTTACATTCCGTAGATATTAAGTTATTATCTTGGAAAGTTTTGTTTTTGGTTGCAATTTCTTCTGCTAGAAGAGTTTCAGAGTTATCTGCTCTGCAGTGTTCTCCGCCCTATCTGGTGTTCCATGCAGATAAGGTGGTTTTGCGTACTAAGCCTGGTTTTCTTCCGAAAGTTGTTTCCAACAAAAATATTAACCAGGAGATAGTTGTACCTTCTTTGTGTCCGAATCCAGTTTCAAAGAAGGAACGTTTGTTACACAATTTGGACGTAGTCCGTGCTCTAAAATTCTATTTAGAGGCTACTAAAGATTTCAGACAAACATCTTCCTTGTTTGTTGTTTATTCTGGTAAAAGGAGAGGTCAAAAAGCGACTTCTACCTCTCTTTCCTTTTGGCTTAAAAGCATTATCCGATTGGCTTATGAGACTGCCGGACGGCAGCCTCCTGAAAGAATCACAGCTCACTCCACTAGGGCTGTGGCTTCCACATGGGCCTTCAAGAACGAGGCTTCTGTTGACCAGATATGTAAGGCAGCGACTTGGTCTTCACTGCACACTTTTGCCAAATTTTACAAATTTGATACTTTTGCTTCTTCGGAGGCTATTTTTGGGAGAAAGGTTTTGCAAGCCGTGGTGCCTTCCATTTAGGTGACCTGATTTGCTCCCTCCCTTCATCCGTGTCCTAAAGCTTTGGTATTGGTTCCCACAAGTAAGGATGACGCCGTGGACCGGACACACCAATGTTGGAGAAAACAGAATTTATGCTTACCTGATAAATTACTTTCTCCAACGGTGTGTCCGGTCCACGGCCCGCCCTGGTTTTTTAATCAGGTCTGATGAATTATTTTCTCTAACTACAGTCACCACGGTATCATATGGTTTCTCCTATATATATTTCCTCCTGTCCGTCGGTCGAATGACTGGGGTGGGCGGAGCCTAGGAGGGATCATGTGACCAGCTTTGCTGGGACTCTTTGCCATTTCCTGTTGGGGAAGAGAATATCCCACAAGTAAGGATGACGCCGTGGACCGGACACACCGTTGGAGAAAGTAATTTATCAGGTAAGCATAAATTCTGTTTTTTTACATAGGCTGTCACTTCACTGCATTGAGATCACTGTGAAAGTTAGCGCTACATCTCTTCCCTCATGAACACTTTGTGGAATATTGTGCGAATAAAGTTAAAAAAAAGTTAATACTCATAAACATGCGCGCACACGGGCTAATACAATCTAATTAGCATATTACAAATGATTGGACAAAAACAGCGGCAGGAAAAAGACTATAAACTATGTTCTTCCTGAGGGGCGTTTTGAAAAATCTTTTGAATACTTGAATATTGAATTTAGAATAAGTTAAAGGATTATTTTATTTTTCTCTAATTTGTATAATGAATATCTCATCTAAAATAAATGTATGAGTTCTATAAAAATAATAAATACAAATTTTAAGCTGGACTATCCCTTTAAAGCAGTGCTTTCCAAACTGTGTGTTGTGACACATTAGTGTGTCGGCAGCAGTGTGTAGGTGTGTCCCTGCTTCAACACAAATTTTTTGGAATGTCATTTTTTTTTTTGGTTTCCAACTTTCTGCCTGCCTGCTACGCATATCACATGGTTGACACCTAGTGGGTCACAGATCATCTTAACATATTGGTGCAGCTCAGCTGGAACTGGAACTATCCCCATTGGCGGCTTTGGCAGCACATTGGCTCCTGACTGCACGTGTAGTCTTCTCAATCGGCTTGTGACTGCATGTGTAGTCAGTGAGTGGTACAGAAGTGTTTTTGCAGCGTGAGCCGTAGTCAGTCAGACTCGCAGAGCTATGAGGGTGGCAGCTTAAACACTGAGCTGAAATCAGAAGTCAAAGTGATTTGTTTTTTTTGCAGCTAGCTCCCAGTAGTGCATTGCTACTCTTGATATATTGATAGGAAGATACATTGCTCTTGATATATGGATAGGAAGTAGAAGCTTAAAAATGCTTGATGATGAAATGCGAGTGTCTTTATCTAATATTCCACCAAATATTCAGAAACTGTGTTCATCCCATCAACCTCATACATCCCATTAAAATAGTAAGTAACTATTGGTGTTTTTTATTCTTGCACATACACACTGTTACTTGTAAATACTTTACGTTATTATATAATTTATGTATGTGTCCGTATCTCTTAAAACAAGTTAGTTTAACCTCCTGTTTGCTGGTACAACTGAATTACTGTGTCGTGAAATGATGTAGGTCTACAAAGTGTGTCACCAACATGAAAAGTTTGGAAAGCTCTGCATTAAGGCAATGCGAGATTTGAAAGCAAACTGTTAGTGAATTTTAAAACAGTTAAAATTGGGTATGTATTTTTTTTTCTAACACTTGTGCCAAATAACATTTTATGCTATACATAAATATTTCTGAAGACAGATCCTAAAGGAAAGAACAAACACAGCACTTACTGGCTGTGTCCCCACATGACCAGTGTCTCAAAGATATAATGAAATAAATAAAATCACTTTACAAATTTAGATGTTTTCAAGGAAAACAATATTATGAAAAGCCAATTGTTCAATTAATATAAAAAGCTGCTCTTTTACTAGGGCTGAAGGTAGATTATATTCTATTTCAAAAAGCGTATTGCTAATTGTACTAACATTAAAAAGTAAAAGATTTAATGGTATATTGTGTGGGAAAAAAATTGATTATCTTTTTTATCTTGAATACAATTTACTACTGTTTTGGGGGGGCTTTACAAAAAGAATGACCACTCTCTAACACTTTTTATTTAAAGGAACTTTATAACAAACACCATAGATCTAACATTTTTCGGGGTGATCATTATCTTTTGTTTAATAAGTATCAGCATATTGAAGGGAAAGTAAAATATTAAATTAAACTTTCAACATAAAGACAGATCATGCAACTTTTAAACAAAAACTTCTATAATCTAATGATATCCTTTGTTGAAAAGCATACCCTTTCATAGACTCATGAGCAGCAATGCACCACTGGGAGCTAGAAGCTGATAGGCGGATGCACATATATGCCTCTTGCAGGGCTGCAACAGCTAATCGGTAAGATTGATTATAAAAATAGTTGTCAACAAATCTTATTATCGATTAAGTGGTCTGCAATTGGTTGGTCAGTAGTACAGCACCAGCTGCTTCACTCCCATTAACTCCTGCACATATTATTGTGCAAAATTTTTTATTTATTAAATGCTTTTTTCATTTTTTCTTTCTATCCGATTAATCTGATAATAATCAGATGATTATTTGGATTAAAAAAAAAATATATAGCATTTTTTTGTACAATACTATGTGGAGAAGTTCATCAGAGTGAAGCAGCTGGTGCCGTGCAACTGACCAACTAATCGCAGACTACCTAATCTATAATGATTATTGATTAGTTGTTGCAGTCCTAGCCTCTAGTCATTGGCTCACCTGATGTGCTCATTCAACTCCCAGCAGTGTATTGCTGCTCCTTCGACAAAGGATACCAAGAGAATTAAGCAAATCTGCTTATAGAAGTTATTTTGAAAGTTGTTTAAAATTGTACACTCTACGCCAGATTACAAGTGGCACACAAAATATTTTTTTCTTGCTCTTGTGCTAACGGCACTCAAAGTAAAAAATTATTGCAGCCTCATTAGTGTATTACAAGTTAAAAATTAAAACGGTAGCTCATGAGTGAAAGGCTGAGGCGTGTTAACTTTAGGACTTTGGACATCGCGACCAAGCTAACTCTTTTTATTTTTAAATATATATTTCCACACATATCTTATTATTTTTTGTATATATATATATATATATATATATATATATATATATATATATATATATGTATTATTTAAAAATAAATAAATATATATAAAGGGGTCAAGTCCTACAAAAAAAAGTGTGGGAACTCACCAAGACTTCCACCCCCCAAACAATTTATATTGTTTTATACACACACACTCTATTTATATCTTTATAATTTATACACTTTGGTTAATGAATGCAAATGAATCCAATGAAGGGTAGAATTGTTGGCTTTGGGCCTGAGACTCCTCCTCTGTCACAGAGTCTTACCTGTTTAAGGTGCAATATTCCTATTTCTGCTGAGGGGAGCTAAAGAGTCCCAAGCATGCCACACAGAAAAGTAAGCACCATGTGTTCCACACAGGCAGGGGTGATCACACAGCAGGACTGTTGTCAGACTTGCATTTAGTGTATTGTAGGAAGTGTTACTGCCCATTATTAGAGTATTTTACTATCCCTCTAACCATACTATGCTACAGCTCCTCCAACTAACAGCAGCAGTGTTTACTGAACCGTTTCTGTTCTCTTTCCAGGGTGAACTTAGTTCCACCTGCAAAAATAGTGCAAGAACTCCATTTCCATGCATTCCCACTCAACTTGACCCCTGTGTATATATATATATATATTTATATTGCAGTATATACAGGTTGATCGATCTATCTATTTATCTACACACACACACACACGTGTATATATATATATATATATATATATATATATATATAAATATTTGCATAGGAAATTAGCACATCTAGGCAAGATCCCCCGCTTGCTTTTCCCCGCTTGCTTTTGTATACATTGTATATGGAGTATTTCTAGGGAAAAGCAAGCGGGGATCTTGCCTAGATGTGCTAATTTCCTATGCAAATATTTGTATTGATTTAATTTTGAGACATGGAGGATTTTAATCTCAGTTTTTTATCTCCACCATAATTTTAATGAATTTTTATATATTAATAGAGAGAGGTGTGAGGAATCAGTGCTAAGTTAAAACCCAGAGACTAGTATTTGTGATTTAAATATTTCACTGTAAATGCTGCCAAAAATCTGAGCAAGGAATGTCCAGGGTCCCCACCCCAGATAGTCCCCTACCCAAAATGGATAAAATTAGTGGATGAGAGAGAGTGATAAAAGGCGCACAGACAGTCAAATAGATAAACCAATGAGTTTAATGGTGATGTAGTCCTAGCTACAAAGGTATAGGTCAGTCGAAATACAGTTTGATCTATAAATATTCTACCTAGCCAAAAAACTGCTTATTAATGCAATATCCAAAAAAGTAATGACACAAATTCAACACCTAATGATGTCAGTGATAAAAACAAATAACAGAATATTGTGCCAATTTCCTTTTTCAAATTAGTAAACAGATGTTCTGTAAAAGTTCATATAATTATCGCAGAGGAAATATAGAGTTCTTTATGAGTAGATATATTTTCAAATAGAAGCAATATCTAAAGAATATGTAATGATAGCAAGTGACTCCAGCAATAATCTCGGCCAAATGGTAAAATTGCTCACTTACTGGAAAGGCCCTCAGTCATATGAGGTAAGTATTGTGCATTGATAGAATATGAAGTCCTGGATTCATCAGTCAATCAGGGTGCTTCGGTGTTGCTTGGGTATGGTAGATCCCTTTTCTCACTGCTTCCTTAACGTCCCCAAAGGCAGAGTATATACAGAGAGGGAACAAAAAGGGCCACACAATAGTGCAATATTGTTTTGATAATAATAAATCAAATTTTATTCAAATAAAAGCAAAGGTAAAACTTGCTTACATTTGTTTACCCCAATCAATTATGAGGTATCAGTTAGGCGTTTTTTTTTTAAATATGCTAAATTATCCACCAAAACTTTGTATATGTTTAGCAAAGTAAACCCGTCCACAAAGCAAGCCAAGGAGTTCCTAACGTGTTTCAAAGGTTGTGAAATACCTTCTTCTTCAGAGGATCGATATGACTGAATGAATCCGGTTGCTAGATTTTAAAGATAGCCGTACTAAGACCCGCCCCTATCAGGACCAATCATTGATCTAGATTATGGTCATCTGATTATTGCATATGAAAAAGGGGTGTGTGTACTGGGCCACCAATGACTGGCGACCTTGTCTAGCTGTGTAATATACAGCGTCATCGTAAACTGCTTTGTTTTAGAGAAATTTAGTTAGCGTGTCTGGGAAACTTCAGACGGTAGATCCGGAGTATAGCAAATGTTACATTTTAAATATGAGGCTATTCAGTGTAAGACTGAATGGCTACTGTGATCAGTTTTTTTAACCATTTCGTAGCGGATAATTCCAGGCATATGTCCCTCTTAGGAGACTTCACATTAAAAACAAAGTTGATTCAAAAGACAGATATTTTTGTACAACTAGTATCGAAAGGGCTTCCTAATACATCAAATATACCTAACATAAAGCACATAAATGAATACAATTGAATCACAATTGCATAAGTCAAAAAAAATTTTTATTAAATGTGCGTAAGAATATGTCAAAGGGTGTCTAAATATCAATACATATAGTTAAAAGGAGAAATGAATACAGCTAAATTCTTCATTAGACTACATCCTTTTTCTCACAATAAGTAAAAGTTCCATTTGGTATAGCAATTTATTGCAGTACTAAATACTATTAAAACATAAAAAAGACGAAAGAATTCAAAAGAGAACAAAAGAAAAACCCTGTTGGAAGCTATTTTCTTTGTGGGGTAATGGTGCAGCTAATAATATTAATATCACTCCTTTGAGTAAAGAACTGTATGGAAGAACATAGTGGTCAAATTCATAGACTCTATCCTATAAAAGAATTGTTATTATTAAGTGTCTAATTTAAAAACAAGCATTCTTTCAAAAATATACAAAAAATTTGATCTAGCAGGAAGATGTTGTACAATAAATTAATATAAATTCCCACAACATTCCGGGACATAACATTAAGCCCTGGGTTTATTAAATCATTCTGTGCATTTTTTGTTCCAGGTAATTAAAACCAGATGCTTTTTTTGTTTGTTTGTATGAGACATTAGTCCTATTATACATAGTTGTTAGAAATCTTAAAAGACGTCTTAAAACACACACCAGAAATGGGAAACAGAGAAGCTTTACAGAAATATCAAGTAGAATGTATATGTTTATAAAATCAAATAAAATAAAAAAATAAAAAAATATTTGGGTTCTAATCTCACACTCTCATATTACACATCGGTTAGAAAAGCCTCTAAATCAATATCTTTATTTACACCATGGGGTATTTGTGAATGCATAGTGTGTATCCAAAAAGTTTCTCTTCTTCTGAGGAATAATTTTCTCTGTTCCCTCATCTTTCCTGTACTGGGATGTGCTCTAAAATTGCAGCTTTGAGGCCTCTAGGATCCATGTTGTGAAAGGCTCTAAAATGAGCGGATAGATTATGTAGCCTCTCACCAGCCTTAATATTTGTTAGATGTTCTGCTAGCCTCTTCTTGAAAGGTCATGTTGTACGCCCTACGTATTGAAGTCCACATGAGCACTCAATTAGGTAGACTACGTGATCAGTTTTGCAATTACAGTTCTTCCCACTGCTCTTTGATTTTATTTATTTTGTGGGCTTGTGTCCATTATAATGGCGCTCACAGGCTAAACAGTTCAGACAGTTACACTTGAAGAAACCTATTGATTGTTTTCCTAACCAATTTTGTTTGGTCTCCTTCTTTAGTTGGCTTGGTGCCAGGGAATTCTTCAAGTTTCTGTTCCTTCTGTAGATAACCCTGGGTTCTTTATTCACAACATTCTTCAACAGATCATCCTTTTGTAGAAGGTGCCAGTGTTTCTTTAAAATGGTCCTACTCTCATTTGAACCTTCATTATAGGTCGTGATGAAACCCACTGTATCTTTTTCTGGTGGAAGCTTTTTACTTTTTCCTGTTTGTAATAAGGACTGTCTATTTAAAAATGTTGCCTTCATATAGGCTTTTGACAAATCCTTCTCTTTGTATCCTCTCTCTACAAATCTTCTTTCCAGCAATGCAGATTCTCTTTCAAAATCCTCCAGTTTGAAGCAATTTCTCCTCAAACGCTGACATTGTCCATAGGGAATGTTTTTAATCCATTCCGGATTATGATTACTTGTTGCCAGCAGATATCTATTGCTGTCTGTACTCTTCTTGTGTAGTTTTGTCTGTATTTCTCCGTTTTCATGAAACAAAACTATTTCCAAAAACTCAATTTCTACCTTACTGTTTTTTCCAGTGAAATTCAGGTTGAAATTATTCAAATTTAGGGAGGTAGTAAACTTAGTCAGGAGGTCTTCAGGTCCTTCCCATATCAGAACGATATCGTCAGTGTACCTTATCCATTTCTTGATATATTGTAGGAATGGATTGTTGTTCCATATACATTGTTCTTCCCACAACCCCATGTACAGATTGGCAAAGCTAGGAGCAAAACGTGTGCCCATAGCTGTACCATGGAGTTGTAGGAAGAACTCTTTCTCGAAGAGGAAATAGTTTTTCTCTAAGACAAATGTAATAGCATCCAGAAGGAAATTTGGGGTTTTTCTTGGAATGTCCGTCAGAGTTTCCAGCTAGAAAGCTATCGCTTCCACACCTTTCTTCTGTGGGATGTTAGTGTAGAGGGCACTAACATCTAAGGTAACCCAAATTGATTCCAGTGTTCCAAACAATTCCCGTAAATGTATCAATTGTATCTGGAGTATCCCTCAGGTATGATTTAAGTCTTGGTACCAAAGGTTGCAGGAAGGTATCAATATATTCGGATAGTCTCAATGTTAATGAATTAATCCCAGACACTATGGGTCTCCCTGGGGGTTTGTCTAGGCTCTTATGTACCTTCGGAAGATGATAAAAGATGGCTATGGTAGGATTATCATTCCGTAGAAAGGCCAATTCATTTTCATTTAGTATGTTTCCCTCCTTAGCATCATCCAAAAGATGGCAGTATTCTCTCAGGAAAAGAGCGGTGGGGTCCCTAGGTAATTTCCTATAGTTGGATCCATCATGGAGTAAGTTGTGGGCTTCCTCAATGTAGTCGGAACGGTCCTGAATCACAATTCCTCCCCCTTTATCCGCTTCTCTGAGAACAATAAGAGGGTCCTCCTCCAGACTATTAATAATGGATTTCTCCTTTTTGGACAGATTGTCCTTCTTGATTTTATAGGTATTGCATAATTGATTGAAGTCCTTTTGTACTAAGTTAGAAAAGACTGTAACAAGACTCCCTTTGGAGTGTAGCAGATAAAATGTAGATGCAGGTTTGAGTGAGGTGTGTTCATTCAGTGCAACTTTTTCAGTTTTTTGGTCACTCTCCTCTGCAAAATCTGCTAAAATTGTCTTGTTCTAAAATTAGTTATATTGTAGCTATCTTAGGGTTTATTTTATAGGTAAGTATTTAGTTTTAAATAGGAATAATTTAGTTAATTATAGTAATTTTTATTTAGATTTCTTTTAATTATATTTAAGTTAGGGGGTGTTAGGGTTAGGGTTAGACTTAGATTTAAGGGTTAATAACTTTAATATAGTGGCGGCGACGTTGGGGGCGGCAGATTAGGGGTTAATAAATGTAGGTAGGTGTCGGCGATGTTAGGTACGGCAGATTAGGGGTTAATAATATTTAACTAGTGTTTGCTAGGCGGGAGTGCGGCGGTTTAGGAGTTAATATATTTATTATTGTGGCGGCGATGTCCGGCTCGGCAGATTAGGGGTTAAAATTTTTATTTTAGTGTTTGCGATGTGGGAGGGCCTCGGTTTAGGGGTTAATAGGTAGTTTATGGGTGTTAGTGTTCTTTTTAGCACTTTAGTTAAGAGTTTTATGCTACGGCGTTGTAGTGTAAAACTCTTAACTACTGACTTTAAAAGTTTTGACAGGAGAGGGTCTACCGCTCACTTTTTTTCAGACTCATAATACCGGCGCTATGCAAGTCCCATTGAAAAAAGAAGATACGCAATTTACGTAAGTGGATTTGCAGTATTTCCAAGTCTGGCCAAAAAAGTGAGCGGTACACCTGTACCTTCAAGATAATACCACCTCGTAATACCAGCGGGCGTTAAAAAGCAGCGTTAGGACCGGCCAATGCTGCTTTTTAAGCCTAACGCAAAACTCGTAATCTAGGTGTATATTTCCTCTGCAATAATTATATGAATTTTGTTCTGTTTACTAATTTGAAAAAGGAAATTGGCACGATATTCTGTTATTTGTTTTTATCACTGACATAATTAGGTGTTGAATTTTTGTCATTACTTTTTTGGCTATTGCATTAATAAGCAGTTTTTTGGCTAGGTAGAATATTTATAGATCAAACTGTATTTCGACTGACCATTCTCATTGGTTTATCTATTTGACTGTCTGTGTTCCTTTTATCACTCTCTCTCATCTATATATATATATATATATATATATATATATATTAAGCCTATTCAAGAGAGGTAGATATATATTTCGACAAATATTATATAAAAAGTAAGGGATATCAGCACTCTTTTGTTGAGAAAAGTCATATAAATTTATTTATTTCAGAAGGAGATCCAACAAACAGCGGACCTCTGTCCCATCAATGAGCAGAAACCTGCACATAAAGAAAACACATTTAAAATAGATGCCTAACACATGATATTGACCGGCCAGTCTTGTCTAATGTTAAATAGAGTATGTAAAATACCTCATACAGCAGACAGCTATAAAGAGAGAGAACAATAACTACTGCTATTAAACTAACATTCAAATAGAAGCAGAGATAAGTAAATACATAGTATCAAATTGACACAAATATCTCGATAGCATAGTCACAAACAGCAACAGCGTGCAGCTGCCGCTGACATACTCAGCTAAATTAGCAAGATTTAGCAGTCCCACAATAGTATAGCAAGAGTTAACTGTGAAAGTCTTAACGAACTTCCCTTGCTATTGTAGCAGATATCTGCACTCATATAGTCCCATTTGTAGAAACAGACATATCCCATATAATTGAAACAGCAAACAAAATGCCTTCAGTATCTCTTTCCTTGTTACTTTTAGCTTGAAAGTTACTGACAGGTAGACATGCTGTGAAAATCATCTATTTTATAGGTTACCGTTTCTTCAGGTGAGTCCCTTGTTGTGTTACCCGGTATACATACATACACTGCGCTTAGTCCAGCGCTACTCCGCCTCTTCAGGGCTGTATGTCTTCTTCCAGGGCAGGCTGCACAAAACAGGAATGCTCACATCCAGGCTGTGAGTGGTTGCATTCAGTCCCTTTGTTTTCACTCGTGCATATTCTCATACACAGGCAGGGATCTTTTCTTATTCAGCAAACAAACGGCTCACTTTCTCTCCACCATCTCTGGGGCATTCAGGTGTGCGCTGCATATAATCAAGGGCTGACTCACGCTTGCAAACAGGTATTGTCTTTCGCTGCTTCGCTGCTTCCGGTGCTTATGTTTCTTTAGTTGCAGAACAATCTGTGGGATTTCTCATGCCAATGGTCAGTCTGTGTGGCATCACATATATTGCTCCAAACATATCGGGGCTTCATCAGGGCTGATTTTTTCAGGCTTAGGTGCTTCCTTTTATACCTAAAAACTCCTCCTCTTCTCATTACATCATAGTAAAAAAGGGGCATACCTAGAACATTTTCGTAATCACAGGTACCGTAATACCTGATCTAGAAAGGATTATGGTATATACATAATTATGTCATTCAAAATGTATCATCAAAACGCACAGGATATGACAAACACCATGCCAGTTCACTAATTTTTTAATATATGCCTAGAGAAATGAGGCGAATTCCAACCTCTCATTTAGGCCTCTAGGATGTCTAGTTTTTAGCGTCTAGATCCAACGAGTCTCTTTCTGTAATAATATTGAATCGTTATCACCACCTCTATTATTCACAATACCCTTATCAATCCCCATTATTTTCAGCTGCAATGCATCAGATTGATGGCACTGTGTGAAATGTCTAGCTAAGGTGGTGTCTCTATTATGTGAGATATCATCTCTGTGTTCCTGAATTCGATCTTTCAAAAACCTTTTCGTTTTCCCTACATAGAATTTGGGGCAGGAGCAGTGTATTAAATACACTACGCCCACTGAGTTGCAGTTAAAGAAATATTTAACCTCATATTCTTTACTGTTACCTGCTGAAAACTTTTTTGCCTTTTCCATAAAAGGACAGTACACACATTGGCCACAAGGGTAGCTACCTTTCACCCCTCTGTCCTTTCTCAGCCAGTCTGCACTTGATGGGCTTCTGTTGTACATACTTTTTACTAGATGGTCTTTTAAGTTTGGTGATTTTCGTGCTACCATCTGGGGAAAATTCCCCACCTTGTCTTTGATTTTATCTTCATATGTTAGAAGATGCCAATGTTTATGCAAAATTGACTGGATGGTTTCCCATTGGCAATTGTAATTTGAAACAAATCTTATATTATCCTTAAGGTTTGTTTTATCCTTGCTTCTATAGAGCACCTTGTCTCTATCCAATTTATCAACTTTAGATATAGCTCTATTAACAACTTTCTTTGAATACCCTCTGTCTAAGAATCTATCTTTCATCAGATCAGCATGTTTGTTATATTTCCTTTTGGAAGAACAATTTCATTTCAATCTGAGAAATTGTCCAAAAGGAATGCCCCTTTTGAG
Source organism: Bombina bombina (assembly GCF_027579735.1). NCBI lineage: Eukaryota > Metazoa > Chordata > Amphibia > Anura > Bombinatoridae > Bombina > Bombina bombina. Next base: position 375,078,358 of record NC_069500.1, read on the forward strand.
GTGTTCAGGATGGCTGCTTTGTGCCTGTAAGATGCTATTGGTCGCTGTCTGCTTCCTATAGTTTTCTGTGACTATTGAGTCACCTTCTTTACTTATCAAGATATCCAAAAACGAAAACATAATTTATGTAAGAACTTACCTGATAAATTCATTTCTTTCATATTAACAAGAGTCCATGAGCTAGTGACGTATGGGATATACATTCCTACCAGGAGGGGCAAAGTTTCCCAAACCTTAAAATGCCTATAAATACACCCCTCACCACACCCACAAATCAGTTTAACGAATAGCCAAGAAGTGGGGTGATAAGAAAAAGTGCGAAGCATATAAAATAAGGAATTGGAATAATTGTGCTTTATACAAAAAAATCATAACCACCACAAAAAAGGGTGGGCCTCATGGACTCTTGTTAATATGAAAGAAATGAATTTATCAGGTAAGTTCTTACATAAATTATGTTTTCTTTCATGTAATTAACAAGAGTCCATGAGCTAGTGACGTATGGGATAATGACTACCCAAGATGTGGATCTTTCCACACAAGAGTCACTAGAGAGGGAGGGATAAAATAAAGACAGCCAATTCCTGCTGAAAATAATCCACACCCAAAATAAAGTTTAACAAAAAACATAAGCAGAAGATTCAAACTGAAACCGCTGCCTGAAGAACTTTTCTACCAAAAACTGCTTCAGAAGAAGAAAATACATCAAAATGGTAGAATTTAGTAAAAGTATGCAAAGAAGACCAAGTTGCTGCTTTGCAGATCTGGTCAACCGAAGCTTCATTCCTAAACGCCCAGGAAGTAGATACTGACCTAGTAGAATGAGCTGTAATTCTTTGAGGCGGAGTTTTACCCGACTCAACATAGGCAAGATGAATTAAAGATTTCAACCAAGATGCCAAAGAAATGGCAGAAGCTTTCTAGCCTTTCCTAGAACCGGAAAAGATAACAAATAGACTAGAAGTCTTACGGAAAGATTTCGTAGCTTCAACATAATATTTCAAAGCTCTAACAACATCCAAAGAATGCAATGATTTCTCCTTAGAATTCTTAGGATTAGGACATAATGAAGGAACCACAATTTCTCTACTAATGTTGTTGGAATTCACAACTTTAGGTAAAAATTCAAAAGAAGTTCGCAACACCGCCTTATCCTGATGAAAAATCAGAAAAGGAGACTCACATGAAAGAGCAGATAATTCAGAAACTCTTCTAGCAGAAGAGATAGCCAAAAGGAACAAAACTTTCCAAGAAAGTAATTTAATGTCCAATGAATGCATAGGTTCAAACGGAGGAGCTTGAAGAGCTCCCAGAACCAAATTCAAACTCCAAGGAGGAGAAATTGACTTAATGACAGGTTTTATACGAACCAAAGCTTGTACAAAACAATGAATATCAGGAAGAATAGCAATCTTTCTGTGAAAAAGAACAGAAAGAGCAGAGATTTGTCCTTTCAAAGAACTTGCGGACAAACCCTTATCCAAACCATCCTGAAGAAATTGTAAAATTCTCGGTATTCTAAAAGAATGCCAAGAAAAATGATGAGAAAGACACCAAGAAATATAAGTCTTCCAGACTCTATAATATATCTCTCGAGATACAGATTTACGAGCCTGTAACATAGTATTAATCACGGAGTCAGAGAAACCTCTATGACCAAGAATCAAGCGTTCAATCTCCATACCTTTAAATTTAAGGATTTCAGATTCGGATGGAAAAAAGGACCTTGTGACAGAAGGTCTGGTCTTAACGGAAGAGTCCATGGCTGGCAAGATGCCATCCGGACAAGATCCGCATACCAAAACCTGTGAGGCCATGCCGGAGCTATTAGCAGAACAAACGAGCATTCCCTCAGAATCTTGGAGATTACTCTTGGAAGAAGAACTAGAGGCGGAAAGATATAGGCAGGATGATACTTCCAAGGAAGTGATAATGCATCCACTGCCTCCGCCTGAGGATCCCGGGATCTGGACAGATACCTGGGAAGTTTCTTGTTTAGATGAGAGGCCATCAGATCTATCTCTGGGAGCCCCCACAATTGAACAATCTGAAGAAATACCTCTGGGTGAAGAGACCATTCGCCCGGATGCAACGTTTGGCGACTGAGATAATCCGCTTCCCAATTGTCTACACCTGGGATATGAACCGCAGAGATTAGACAGGAACTGGATTCCGCCCAAACCAAAATTCGAGATACTTCTTTCATAGCCAGAGGACTGTGAGTCCCTCCTTGATGATTGATGTATGCCACAGTTGTGACATTGTCTGTCTGAAAACAAATGAACGATTCTCTCTTCAGAAGAGGCCAAAACTGAAGAGCTCTGAAAATTGCACGGAGTTCCAAAATATTGATCGGTAATCTCACCTCCTGAGATTCCCAAACTCCTTGTGCCGTCAGAGATCCCCACACAGCTCCCCAACCTGTGAGACTTGCATCTGTTGAAATTACAGTCCAGGTCGGAAGAACAAAAGAAGCCCCCTGAATTAAACGATGGTGATCTGTCCACCACGTTAGAGAGTGTCGAACAATCGGTTTTAAAGATATTAATTGAGATATCTTCGTGTAATCCCTGCACCATTGGTTCAGCATACAGAGCTGAAGAGGTCGCATGTGAAAACGAGCAAAGGGGATCGCGTCCGATGCAGCAGTCATAAGACCTAGAATTTCCATGCATAAGGCTACCGAAGGGAATGATTGTGACTGAAGGTTTCGACAAGCTGTAATCAATTTTAGACGTCTCTTGTCTGTTAAAGACAGAGTCATGGACACTGAATCTATCTGGAAACCCAGAAAGGTTACCCTTGTTTGAGGAATCAAAGAACTTTTTAGTAAATTGATCCTCCAACCATGATCTTGAAGAAACAACACAAGTCGATTCGTATGAGACTCTGCTAAATGTAAAGACGGAGCAAGTACCAAGATATCGTCCAAATAAGGAAATACCACAATACCCTGTTCTCTGATTACAGACAGAAGGGCACCGAGAATCTTTGTGAAAATTCTTGGAGCTGTAGCAAGGCCAAACGGTAGAGCCACAAATTGGTAATGCTTGTCTAGAAAAGAGAATCTCAGGAACTGATAATGATCTGGATGAATCGGAATATGCAGATATGCATCCTGTAAATCTATTGTGGACATATAATTCCCTTGCTGAACAAAAGGCAATATAGTCCTTACAGTTACCATCTTGAACGTTGGTATCCTTACATAGCGATTCAATAATTTTAGATCCAGAACTGGTCTGAAGGAATTCTCCTTCTTTGGTACAATGAAGAGATTTGAATAAAACCCCATCCCCTGTTCCGGAACTGGAACTGGCATAATTACTCCAGCCAACTCTAGATCTGAAACACAATTCAGAAATGCTTGAGCTTTCACTGGATTTACTGGGACATGGGAAAGAAAAAATCTCTTTGCAGGAGGTCTCATCTTGAAACCAATTCTGTACCCTTCTGAAACAATGTTCTGAATCCAAAGATTGTGAACAGAATTGATCCAAATTTCTTTGAAAAAACGTAACCTGCCCCCTACCAGCGGAACTGGAATGAGGGCCGTACCTTCATGTGAACTTAGAAGCAGGCTTTGCCTTTCTAGCAGGCTTGGATTTATTCCAGACTGGAGATGGTTTCCAAACTGAAACTGCTCCTGAGGACGAAGGATCAGGCTTTTGTTCTTTGTTAAAACGAAAGGATCGAAAACGATTGTTAGCCCTGTTTTTACCTTTAGACTTTTTATCCTGTGGTAAAAAAGTTCCTTTCCCACCAGTAACAGTTGAAATAATAGAATCCAACTGAGAACCAAATAATTTGTTTCCCTGGAAAGAAATGGAAAGTAGAGTTGATTTAGAAGCCATATCAGCATTCCAAGTCTTAAGCCATAAAGCTCTTCTGGCTAAGATAGCCAGAGACATAAATCTAACATCAACTCTAATAATATCAAAAATGGCATCACAGATGAAATTATTAGCATGCTGGAGAAGAATAATAATATCATGAGAATCACGATTTGTTACTTGTTGCGCTAGAGTTTCCAACCAAAAAGTTGAAGCTGCAGCAACATCAGCCAATGATATAGCAGGTCTAAGAAGATTACCTGAACATAGATAAGCTTTTCTTAGAAAAGATACAATTTTTCTATCTAAAGGATCCTTAAACGAGGTACCATCTGATGTAGGAATGGTAGTACGTTTAGCAAGGGTAGAAATAGCCCCATCAACTTTAGGGATTTTGTCCCAAAATTCTAACCTGTCAGGCGGAACAGGATATAATTGCTTAAAACGTTTAGAAGGAGTAAATGAATTACCCAATCTATCCCATTCCTTAGCAATTACTGCAGAAATAGCATTAGGAACAGGAAAGACTTCTGGAATAACCGCAGGAGCTTTAAAAACCTTATCTAAACGTATAGAATTAGTATCAAGAGGACTAGAATCCTCTATTTCTAAAGCAATTAGTACTTCTTTAAGTAAAGAGCGAATAAATTCCATCTTAAATAAATATGAAGATTTATCAGCATCAATCTCTGAGACAGAATCCTCTGAACCAGAAGAGTCCAAAGAATCAGAATGATGGTGTTCATTTAAAAATTCATCTGTAGAAAGAGAAGATTTAAAAGACTTTTTACGTTTACTAGAAGGAGAAATAACAGACAAAGCCTTCTTTATGGATTCAGAAACAAAATCTCTTATGTTATCAGGAACATTCTGCACCTTAGATGTTGAGGGAACTGCAACAGGCAATGGTACATCACTAAAGGAAATATTATCTGCATTAACAAGTTTGTCATGACATTTAATACAAACAACAGCTGGAGGAATAGCTACCAAAAGTTTATAGCAGATACACTTAGCTTTGGTAGATCCAGCAGGCAGAGGTTTTCCTGTAGTATCTTCTGGCTCAGATGCAACGTGAGACATCTTGCAATATGTAAGAGAAAAAACAACATATAAAGCAAAATAGATCAAATTCCTTATAAGACAGTTTCAGGAATGGGAAAAAAATGCCAAACATCAAGCTTCTAGCAACCAGAAGCAAATGAAAAATGAGACTGAAATAATGTGGAGACAAAAGCGACGCCCATATTTTTTGGCGCCAAAAAAGACGCCCACATTATTTGGCGCCTAAATGCTTTTTGCGCCAAAAATGACGCAACATCCGGAACGCCGACATTTTTGGCGCAAAATAACGTCAAAAAATGACGCAACTTCCGGCGACACGTATGACGCCGGAAACGGAAATGAATTTTTGCGCCAAAAAAGTCCGCGCCAAAAATGACGCAATAAAATGAAGCATTTTCAGCCCCCGCGAGCCTAACAGCCCACAGGGAAAAAGTCAAATTTTTGAGGTAAGAAAAAATATGATAATTAAAGCATAATCCCAAATATGAAACTGACTGTCTGGAAATAAGGAAAGTTGAACATTCTGAGTCAAGGCAAATAAATGTTTGAATACATATATTTAGAACTTTATAAATAAAGTGCCCAACCATAGCTTAGAGTGTCACAGAAAATAAGACTTACTTACCCCAGGACACTCATCTACATGTTTGTAGAAAGCCAAACCAGTACTGAAACGAGAATCAGTAGAGGAAATGGTAAATATAAGAGTATATCGTCGATCTGAAAAGGGAGGTAAGAGATGAATCTCTACGACCGATAACAGAGAACCTTATGAAATAGACCCCGTAGAAGGAGATCACTGCATTCAATAGGCAATACTCTCCTCACATCCCTCTGACATTCACTGCACGCTGAGAGGAAAACCGGGCTCCAACTTGCTGCGGAGCGCATATCAACGTAGAATCTAGCACAAACTTACTTCACCACCTCCCTTGGAGGCAAAGTTTGTAAAACTGATTTGTGGGTGTGGTGAGGGGTGTATTTATAGGCATTTTAAGGTTTGGGAAACTTTGCCCCTCCTGGTAGGAATGTATATCCCATACGTCACTAGCTCATGGACTCTTGTTAATTACATGAAAGAAAGACTATTTTTGTCAATTTGATGAGTTAACAAGATATTTTTATCATTCTTATTCAGATCTATGATAAAAGTTTCTAGTACATCTTGGGGTCCATCCCATAAGAGGAGAACGTCGTCCACATAGCGAATCCAGAGGACGACGTTCTCCTCAAAGATGCTACTATATTTTTCATAGATTTCCATTTCCCATGCTCCTAAGTACAAGCAAGCATAAGTGGGGGCACATACCGCCCCCATTGCCGTACCTCTTTTTTGTCTGTACAAAGTGTTGTCAATGACAAACACATTGTTTTCCAAAATGAACTTGAGCAGGGATACTACAAAAACTGTATGGTGTCTATACTTAGGACCCCTTGAATCTAAATAATGTTCCACTGCCTTCAAACCCTCTTTGTGGGGGATAGAAGAGTACAGTCCCTCCACATCAAAGGATACTAGGAGAGTTTCTGTACTGACTTTTATTCCATCCAATTTCTTAAGAAGGTCCCCTGTGTCCTTAATATAGGATGGCAAAGTGGTTAGAAAGGGTCTTAGAAAATGATCAACATAATTGCCTATGTTTTCTGTGATACCGCCAATTCCAGCCACGATTGGACGCCCCGGTGGGCACTGTAAACTCCTGTGAAGTTTCGGTATCACATAAAACACAGGCAAAATTGGATGTTGTTGATAAAGGAATGAAAACTCTTTGAATGTTACTATTCCTTTCTGTTTTGCATCATAGAGTAACCGATAGAGACTATTTTGTACCTCTTTTAGGGGATTCCCTCCAAGTTTTTCATATTTGTCCCCCACACTCAATTGCCGTTTGGCTTCTCTAACATACATAGATTCATCCATTATGACGAGATTGCCGCCCTTATCAGCAGGCTTGATCACAATGTTGGGGGCCAACATGAGATCCCTGAGGGCCTTTCTTTCACTTCTGGTTAAATTACCATTAATTATCATATTCTCAGGCAACTTTTCAATGTCTTTTTCTACCAATTTTAGAAAAAGGTTAACTGAGGGTACTGAGGCTAGGGAAGGCATATAGCTTGATTTTGGTTTAAAATCTGTTGTGATAAGGGGATCATTACGTTCAACCTTACTTGAACATAATGTTACGAAGGATTTAAACTTATTTGCTAGAAAAATAGTTTTGTCCCAAACAATGGACAAAGGTAGCTCTAAGAATAAAATATTAACAACAAGTGATCTAGCCTCTCTAGACACATTAAACTGCCTCTTAGAAGAGAATGATCCAAGTAAGGTTGAACATAATGATCCCCTTATCACAACAGATTTTAAACCAAAATCAAGCTATATGCCTTCCCTAGCCTCAGTACCCTCAGTTAACCTTTTTCTAAAATTGGTAGAAAAAGACATTGAAAAGTTGCCTGAGAATATGATAATTAATTATAATTTAACCAGAAGTGAAAGAAAGGCCCTCAGGGATCTCATGTTGGCCCCCAACATTGTGATCAAGCCTGCTGATAAGGGCGGCAATCTCGTCATAATGGATGAATCTATGTATGTTAGAGAAGCCAAACGGCAATTGAGTGTGGGGGACCAATATGAAAAACTTGGAGGGAATCCCCTAAAAGAGGTACAAAATAGTCTCTATCGGTTACTCTATGATGCAAAACAGAAAGGAATATTAACATTCAAAGAGTTTTCATTCCTTTATCAACAACATCCAATTTTGCCTGTGTTTTATGTGATACCGAAACTTCACAAGAGTTTACAGTGCCCACCGGGGCGTCCAATCGTGACTGGAATTGGCGGTATCACAGAAAACATAGGCAATTATGTTGATCATTTTCTAAGACCTTTTCTAACCACTTTGCCATCCTATATTAAGGACACAGGGGACCTTCTTAAGAAATTGGATGGAATAAAAGTCAGTACAGAAACTCTCCTAGTATCCCTTGATGTGGAGGGACTGTACTCTTCTATCCCCCACAAAGAGGGTTTGAAGGCAGTGGAACATTATTTAGATTCAAGGGGTCCTAAGTATAGACACAATACAGTTTTTGTAGTATCCCTGCTCAAGTTCATTTTGGAAAACAATGTGTTTGTCTTTGACAACACTATGTACAGACAAAAAAGAGGTACGGCAATGGGGGCGGTATGTGCCCCCACTTATGCTTGCTTGCACTTAGGAGCATGGGAAATGGAAATCTATGAAAAATTTAGTAGCATCTTTGAGGAGAACGTCGTCCTCTGGATTCGCTATGTGGACGACGTTCTCCTCTTATGGGATGGACCCCAAGATGTACTAGAAACTTTTATCATAGATCTGAATAAGAATGATAAAAATATCTTGTTAACTGATCAAATTGACAAAAATAGTCTTTCGTTTTTGGATATCTTGATAAGTAAAGAAGGTGACTCAATAGTCACAGAAAACTATAGGAAGCAGACAGCGACCAATAGTATCTTACAGGCACAAAGCAGCCATCCTGAACACCTCAAAAGGGGCATTCCTTTTGGACAATTTCTCAGATTGAAACGAAATTGTTCTTCCAAAAGGAAATATAACAAACATGCTGATCTGAATAAAGATAGATTCTTAGACAGAGGGTATTCAAAGAAAGTTGTTATTAGAGCTATATCTAAAGTTGATAAATTGGATAGAGACGAGGTGCTCTATAGAAGCAAGGATAAAACAAACCTTAAGGATAATATAAGATTTGTTTCAAATTACAATTGCCAATGGGAAACCATCCAGTCAATTTTGCATAAACATTGGCATCTTCTAACATATGAAGATAAAATCAAAGACAAGGTGGGGAATTTTCCCCAGATGGTAGCACGAAAATCACCAAAATTAAAAGACCATCTAGTAAAAAGTATTTTCAATAGAAGCCCATCAAGTGCAGACTGGCTGAGAAAGGACAGAGGGGTGAAAGGTAGCTACCCTTGTGGCCAATGTGTGTACTGTCCTTTTATGGAAAAGGCAAAAAAGTTTTCAGCAGGTAACAGTAAAGAATATGAGGTTAAATATTTCTTTAACTGCAACTCAGTGGGTGTAGTGTATTTAATACACTGCTCCTGCCCCAAATTCTATGTAGGGAAAACGAAAAGGTTTTTGAAAGATCGAATTCAGGAACACAGAGATGATATCTCACATAATAGAGACACCACCTTAGCTAGACATTTCACACAGTGCCATCAATCTGATGCATCGCAGCTGAAAATAATGGGGATTGATAAGGGTATTGTGAATAATAGAGGTGGTGATAACGATACAATATTATTACAGAAAGAGACTCGTTGGATCTATACGCTAAAAACTAGACAACCTAGAGGCCTAAATGAGAGGTTGGAATTCGCCTCATTTCTCTAGGCATATATTAAAAAATTAGTGAACTGGCATGGTGTTTGTCATATCCTGTGCGTTTTGATGATACATTTTGAATGACATAATTATGTATATACCATAATCCTTTCTAGATCAGGTATTACGGTACCTGTGATTACGAAAATGTTCTAAGTATGCCCCTTTTTTACTATGATGTAATAAGAAGAGGAGGAGTTTTTAGGTATAAAAGGAAGCACCTAAGCCTGAAAAAATCAGCCCTGATGAAGCCCCGATATGTTTGGAGCAATATAGGGGTGAAACGTACGTAGGCATGCTCCCTATGATGCCACACAGACTGACCATTGGCATGAGAAATCCCACAGATTGTTCTGCAACTAAAGAAACATAAGCACCGGAAGTAGCGAAGCAGCGAAAGACAATACCTGTTTGCAAGCGTGAGTCAGCCCTTGATTATATGCAGCGCACACCTGAATGCCCCAGAGATGGTGGAGAGAAAGTGAGCCGTTTGTTTGCTGAATAAGAAAAGATCCCTGCCTGTGTATGAGAATATGCACGAGTGAAAACAAAGGGACTGAATGCAACCACTCACAGCCTGGATGTGAGCATTCCTGTTTTGTGCAGCCTGCCCTGGAAGAAGACATACAGCCCTGAAGAGGCGGAGTAGCGCTGGACTAAGCGCAGTGTATGTATGTATGTATACCGGGTAACACAACAAGGGACTCACCTGAAGAAACGGTAACCTATAAAATAGATGATTTTCACAGCATGTCTGCCTGTCAGTAACTTTCAAGCTAAAAGTAACAAGGAAAGAGATACTGAAGGCATTTTGTTTGCTGTTTCAATTATATGGGATATGTCTGTTTCTACAAATGGGACTATATGAGTGCAGATATCTGCTACACTAGCAAGGGAAGTTCGTTAAGACTTTCACAGTTAACTCTTGCTATACTATTGTGGGACTGCTAAATCTTGCTAATTTAGCTGAGTATGTCAGCGGCAGCTGCACGCTGTTGCTGTTTGTGACTATGCTATTGAGATATTTGTGTCAATTTGATACTATGTATTTACTTATCTCTGCTTCTATTTGAATGTTAGTTTAATAGCAGTAGTTATTGTTCTCTCTCTTTATAGCTGTCTGCTGTATGAGGTATTTTACATACTCTAGTTAACATTAGACAAGACTGGCCGGTCAATGTTATGTGTTAGGCATCTATTTTAAATGTGTTTTCTTTATGTGCAGGTTTCTGCTCATTGATGGGACAGAGGTCCGCTGTTTGTTGGATCTCCTTCTGAAATAAATAAATTTATATGACTTTTCTCAACAAAAGAGTGCTGATATCCCTTACTTTTTATATAATATTTGTCGAAATATATATATCTACCTCTCTTGAATAGGCTTAATACATTTAAATTTATAAGGGTCTGCACCAATTGATGTGACTACATCGAATTATCAATACTATTGTACACAATAGTATATATATTATCTCTCCCCTTCAATTTCTATATTTGTATATATATATATATATATATATATATATATATATATATATATATATATATATATATATATATATATAAATGAAAAGAACATTTTTTTCTAAGGTATTTCAAGTATTTATATGCAAAGCAAATGAACAATTAATAAAAAATGATATTGCATGTTTCAAGGTATTTGACTAGGAAGGGCTCAAAAGTATAAATATAAGCTATAGCGAATCATGTCCGCCTGACATTTGGTAAATTGACCCCACAGTATGGGATTATGGGAATGTCTTGCTATAATCTTGTATGCTGCATATATATAACATGGGTTGACATACGAGAAAGTTATAAAAATTACTCGCTTACAGTGTTGGGAAGTGTGTGTTTGGGCAAAACAGAATAAAAGTATATCCCTTTAGTACAAATCTGGTTCAAATGACATGTGTTTGCTAAACATAGAGACAAATAGAGTTTAGAGATATAAGTGTATTTGCAATCCCACTGCCATCTTTCTACCCCACTCACTCGTTCTCGTATTCTCCCTCTTTTTGTCTCTCTCCATCTCTCCTAACTCTTTCCCTCCCACTCTTCCTTTCACTAACCCGAAATGCTTTCTTGTATCAATAAAATGTTTCTTAGACAATGATAGGGGCTGGCACTGAGTTTTACTAATCATGATCAATTCCTGACCACTTTGTCAATAAATGTTACTAGAACCTGACCTAAATGATGTACTCTTCTTTGTTTTGGTATACAGGACACAGAACTCCTGAATACAGCCATTCTGACAGGAAGGGCAGTGTCTATCCCTGTGAAGGTACTGGCGGTGCAAGAGGATGGCTCTGTGATTGATGTGTCTGGCTCCACAGAGTGCAAATCAGCAGATGAAGATGTCATAAAGGTGAGCTGCTTTTCACAGATATTATTTAAAGGTTAAGACTACTGCAGAGTCCTTGCTTCTGATAGCGCTGCTCTAACCTGCACATTAACCAGTCCACCTGCTGCTGATAGCTTAGTTCTCATGCTCATAGCTGTACAAGATAGCATATATAGGTCTATAGCAAGCTGTCAAAATCCAGTGTCAGCATTTTTTTTATTATAACAGAAGTATAAGTTATGTTCAAAGTTATGTTTAACCTGCTTTATAAAAAATGATGGAGTGAAATCATCAGTTTATTTTACTGAGCATAATATTATCAATGTAACTATTGGCTTTAAAACAATCTCTTTTGGGCCCTTAATCTTATGACATGGTATGATGTTTTTATAAAGAAACAATACCTTTTTGTATTCTAATTTGAAGTAGTTTATTTTAATCTTGAAGGTGTAAAAAAAGTGTTCAATGTATATTCTTGTATGTAGGAACTGAATTAGATAATTAATAATTTTATGTTGATTTTAAGAACGCTTTTATGATACATTTCTTTTAAAATTGTCATAATTCCATAAAGATTAGAGGACTTCATTATATAGTTTGAAATATGCACTTGTATTATTATTCATGGATGTCTGTCAAATGCTACCCCTTGGCTGAATGAATATATAGGGGCCGATTTATCAAATGTCTGTCCGACATGATCTAGCGGATCACGTCCGACAGACATCGCTGAATGCGGACAGCATTACGCTCTCCGCATTCAGCATTGCACAAGCAGTTCTGGTGAACTGCTGGTGCAACGCCGCCCCCTGCAGATTCGGGTGTCAATCAACCCAATCGTATTGGATCGGGTTGATTTTAGGCGATGTCTGTCTGCCGCCTCAGAGCAGGTGGACAGGTTATGGAGCAGCGGTCTTTAGACCGCTGCTTCATAACTTGTGTTTCTGGCGAGCCTGAAGGCTTGATAAATAGGCCCCATAGGATTTGCTTATATGCTTTCTAAAAATAAAATTATATAGATTAAGGAGAATCTAGATATTTTATGCACGTATTCTTGGTTTCATAAAAGTTCTACTGCCAAGTTCTTTCATGTTATTGGCAAGAGTCCATGAGCTAGTGACGTATGGGATATACAATCCTACCAGGAGGGGCAAAGTTTCCCAAACCTCAAAATGCCTATAAATACACCTCCCACCACACCCACAACTCAGTTTTACAAACTTTGCCTCCTATGGAGGTGGTGAAGTAAGTTTGTGCTAGATTTTTTTATTTGTCAGAGGGATGTGAAGAGAGTATTGCCTATTGATTTTTATGGTTTCTCTCACGGGAAATCTTTTCAAGGGTTCTCTGTTATTGGTCTTAGGGATTCATCTCCTACCTTCCTTTTCAGATTGACAATATACTCTTATACCATTACCTCTGCTGATAGTTTTCAGTACTGGTGTGGCTATCTGCTATATGTGGATGTCTTTCGGTAAGCATATATCATTATTTAAGACACTCTTTAGCTATGGTTGGCGCTCTATGTATTTATATAAAGTTCTAAATATATGTATTTACTTATATTTGCCATGAATCAGGTCTATGTATATTTTCCTTTGCAGTCTAGCGGTTTCAGTATGGGAATCATGTTTTAGGAAGTTTTTTTTCTTACCAGGGGTATAGTCTTCTTTCCAATTTGACTTGTTTTTCTTTTAATTCTGCGGGCAAATTAGGCTCGCGAGTGCGCAAAATGTTATTTATTGCGTCATTCTTGGCGTGAGAATTTTTTGGTGCAAGTTTGTAATTTCCTGCGTCTTAGTTAATGCCAGGTTGTTTGGCGCGATGTTGTGTCTGTTATGACGCAAGTTGCGTCATTTTTGGATGTTTGTTGGCGCGAAAAAAATGTTTATACTTCCTTTTGCGTCGTGCGTCATACTTGGCGCCAAAAAATTTACTTTTATTTTATTCCACTACAGTTTTATTTTATTCCACTACCTATATGCTCCTTGCCTTATTTATGCTCAGAGGGCTATGCTATTTGCTTTTTTGCCTATTTTAGCATTTGCATTTTTGTCCCATTCCTGAAACTGCTATATGAGGAAATAAGATATTTTTGTTTAAATGTCATTTTTTCTTTTACATTTTACAAGATGTCTTAATCTGATCCTGTCACAGAAGCTACTGTAGGAACCATGCTGCCTGAACACAGTTCTACCAAAGCTAAGTGTATCTGTTGTAAGCTAGCGGAGATTATATCTCTGGCTGTAGTATGTAACAGTTTTCATGATAAGCTTTTCAATGCCGAAAATGTTTCTTTTAGTACTAGTACAGTATCTGTTGTTCCCTCAACATCTAATGTACATGATATCCCTGTTGATATGAAAAAATATATTGCTGATGCAATACAGAAGGCTATGTCTGCTATTCTGTCTTCTAATAAACCTAAAAGGTCTTTTAAAACTTCTCATGATACTGATGAATTTTGTAATGACTGACAACATACTGACATATCCACCACTGATGAGGATCTCTCTAACTCAGAAGATCCTACTTCAGACATTGACATTGATAAATCAACTTATCTTTTTAAGATTGAGTATATTCGTTCTTTGTTTAAAGAAGTGTTAGTTACTTTGGATGTTGAGGAGTCTGGTCCTCTTGATAACAAATCCAGTAAATGTTTAAATTCTGTTTATAAACCTCCTGTGATTACTTCTGAGGCTTTCCCTTTTCCTGATGCTATTTCTGATGTGATTGCTAAGGAATGGTCTAAGTTTGAGGAATTGAGAGGGCGCTGAAAGCTAAGATTTCCACCTGAAAATCTTGAAAAAGCCCAACCTAACGGGTGAAACGCGTAGATTGACTTTGTGTTGTATCCTGCTACGGACTTTATCCTCATCTTTAAAATCTAGGTACCTAGTTCTTACATTTTCGCCCGCGCGTGTTTCACGCTAAGTGCGGGTCTGTGGACATCATTTCTCCCCTTCAATATCTGAATCATCTGGCGCACAAGGATTTGCAGTGACGAGCAGTCTCCAATAACGCTGACCGGGTTCAGCCGACATGAGTAAGAGTGTAAAAATATTGAGAGACATTACCTACCTGTGCCAAACTCCAACACTGTGAGCATAAAGAGCGCTATTAAGCTACTTTGAAAAATAAAACTGTGAGTAATAATAAGACCCTTATTAAGGTGTTCAATATCCATCGTTAACCAATTCTAAGAGGGTTAAAGCAACATCAGAATTATACATTGTCTTGCTGACACTATTTGTGAAATTGCAATACTTTTTGATCAGCTAACATAAGAACTTTGTTACAACATATCAAGAACTGGGATAGATTGAATCCTGAGACTCATATTAACATTGTAACTATACCTGCTGAATAGAAACACAGCGTATACTGAATATTTTTCAAGCTTTTCTCGAGCATTTTTTAAGGTGGTATTCCAGACCCAATATTTTATTTTTTTTAAATTATTTTAACTGTTAAGAGAGACGTCCCTTTTATCAATTTCTATATATTGAATTGTTATATTATTGCACTTTAATTTTTTATGAAGTAAAGTTATCAACTCAAAATAATGTTGTGTTTATGTTAACCTTTGACTAAGTGTGGTGGAAATCTTAGCTTTCAGCGCCCTCTCAATTCCTCAAACTTTTTTCTAACTGTGACAGTCCTGGGGTGACTGTTTTAGAGTGGCTTAGTTTTTCCTTCAGTAATTAGCGCAATATTTTTGTATTTACCTTGTTCTCATTTCCCCAAGGAATGGTCTAAGCCTGGTACTTATTTTGTTCCTTCTTCTAGGTTTAAAAGGTTGTACCCTTTGCCAGTGGCTAATTTAGAGTTTTGGGAAAAAGTCCCTAAGGTTGATGGGGCTATTTCTACTCTTGCCAAGTGTACTACTATTTCTATGGAAGATAGTACTTCTTTTAAGGATCCTTTAGATAGGAAAATTGAATCTTATCTAAGGAAAGCTTATTTACATTATGGCTATATTCTAAGGCCTACCATTTCTATGGCTGATGTTACAGCTGCATCAACTTTTTGGTTGGATAGCTTAGCTCAACGGGAAAAAGATCCTGATTTCTCTAGCATTTTTCATTTGCTTCAACATGCTAATCATTTTATCTGTGATGCTATTTTTGATATCATCAAGATTGATGTTAAATCTATGTCTTTATGGCTCAAATCATGGCATGCTTACATGGTATATAAATCTAGGGTACTATCTCTATCATTCCAGGGTAATAATTGATTTGGTTCTAAGTTGGATTCTATTATTTGCACTATTACTGAGGGGAAGGGAGTTTTTTTGCCCCAGAAAAAAAAAATCTAAGGGTAAATCTAAAGCTTCTAATTGGTTTTGTTCCTTTCGTCAGAATAGATAACAGAAAACCACTCCTTCCCCTAAGGACTCTGGCTCCAATTGGAAGCCATCTTCGAGTTGGAATAAATAAATCCAAGCCTTATAAGAAACCAAAGCCAGCCCCCAAGACTGCATGAAGGTGTGGCCCTAAATACAGTTCTACTGGTGGGGGGTAGATTGAAATTATTTCAAGATGCTTGGGCAGGTTCCATTCAGAATCATTGGATTCAGAATATTGTCTTTCAGGGGTAACTAATAGGTATCAGAATAAGACCTCCTGTGAGAAGATTTTTTTTCTCTCTCACATTCCAACAAATCCTGTGAAAGCTCAAGCCCTTCTGAAGTGTGTTCCAGATCTGGAGCTTTCAGGGGTAATTGTACCAGTTCAACTTCTGGAATAGGGTCCGGGTTTTTATTCCAATCTATTCATTGTCTCGAAGAAGGAAAATTCATTCAGACCAGTTCTGGATCTGAAGTTTTTGAATCACTTTGTAAGGGTCCCAACTTTCATGATGGTGACTATAAGGACTATTTTGCCTTTTGCTCAGCAAGGTCATTACATGTCCACAGTAGACTAACAGGATGCATATCTTCACATTCCGATTCATCCAGACCACTACCGGTTTCTGAGATTCTCTTTTCTAGACAAGCATTACCAATTTGTCGTTCTTCCATTTGGCCTAGTTTCCTTATTTAGACTATATCTTGGTACTGGCTCAAACTTTTCATTTAGCAGAATCTCACATGAATCAACTAGTGTTGTTTCTTCAAAGACATGGTTGGAGGATCAATTTACCAAAGAGTTTCTTGATTCCTCAGACAAGGGTTACCTTTTAGGTTTCCAGATAGATTCAGTATCCATGACTTTGTCTTTAACAGACAAGAGATGTTTGATGTTGGTTTCAACCTGTCTAAACCTTCAGTCTCGATCATTCCCTTCAGTGACTATGTGCATGGAAGTTTTAGGACTCATGACTGCAGCATCGGACACAATCCCCTTTGCTCATTTTCATATGAGACCTCTGCAGCTTTGCATGCTGAATCAATGGTGCAAGGATTATACTCGGATATCACAATTGATATTCTTAAATCCCAACACTCAACTCTCTCTGACTTGGTGGTTAGACCATCATCGAATTATTCAAGGGGCCTCTTTTGTTCATCCTTCTTGGACTGTGATTTCAACAGATGCAAGTCTCACAAGTTGGGGAGCTGTCTGTGGGTCTCTGACAGCACAAGGGGTTTGGAATCCTCAAGAGGTGAGGTTACCAATCAATATTTTATAACTCTGTGCTATTTTCAGGGCTCATCAGGCTTGGCCTCTATTAAAGAGAGTATCATTCATTCGTTTTCAGACAGACAATATCACAACTGTGGCATATGTCAATCATAAGGGTGGGACTCGTAGTCCTTTAGCTATGTAAGAAGTATCTTGTATACTTTCTTGGGTGGAATCCAACTCCTGTCTAATTTCTATGATACATATCCCAGGTGTAGACAATTGGGAAGCGGATTATCTCAGCCATCAGACTTTACATCCAGGGGAGTGGTCTCTTCATCCAGATGTATTTTTCAGATTGTACAGATGTGGGGTCTTCCCAAAATAGATCTGATGGCTTCCCATCTAAACAAGAAACTTCCCAGGTACCTTTCCAGGTCCAGGGATCCTCAGGCAGAGATGGTGGATGCGTTAGCAGTTCCTTGGTTTTACCAACCTGCTTACATCTTTCCGCCTCTAGTTCTTCTTCCAAGTGTGATCTCCAAGATCATAATGGAACAATCACATGTGTTTCTGATAGCACCAGCATGGCCTCACAGATTTTGGTTGGCGGATCTTGTCCGGATGTCAAGTTGATAACCTTGGCCACTTCCGTAAAGGCCAGACCTTCTGTCTCAAGGGCCGTTTTTCCATCAGGATCTCAAATCGCTAAATTTGAAGGTATAGAAATTGAACGCTTAGTGCTTAGTCATAGAGGTTTCTCTGACTCAGTGATTAATACTTTGCTACAGGCTCATAAGTCTGATTCAAGGAAGATTTATTATCGGGTTCGGAAAAACTATATTTCACAGTGTTATTCTCTTAAATTCTCTTGACATTCTTTTAGAATTCCTAGAATTTTACTGTTTCTTCAGGATGGTTTGGATAAAGGTTTGTCTGCCTTTGAAGGAACAAATCTCTGCTCTTTCTGTTTTATTTCATAGAAAGATTGCTAATCTTCCTGGCATTCACTGTGTTGTTCAGGCTTTGGTTAGTATCAAGCCTGTTATTAAATCAATTTCTCCTCCTTGGAGTCTTAATTTGGTTTTAAAGGCTTTGCAGGCTCCTCCTTTTGAGCCTATGCATTCTTTGGATATTAAATTACTTTCTTGGAAAGTGTTGTTCCTTTTTGCTATCTCTTCAGCTAGAAGAGTTTCTGAATTGTCTGCTCTCTCTTGTGAGTCTCCTTTCTAATTTTCCATCAGGATAAAGCTGTTTTACTGACTTTGTTTAAATTTCTTCCTAAGGTTGTGAATTGTAACAACATTAGTAGGGAAATTGTTGTTCCCTCTTTGTTTCATAATCCTAAGAATACTCTTGAAAGATCTTTACATTCTTTGGATGTTGTAAGAGCTTTGAAATACTATGTCGAAGCTTCTAAGGATTTTAGAAAGACTAGTCTATTTTTTGTTTTTTCTGGTCCTAGGAAAGGTCAGAAAGCCTCTGCCATTTCTTTGGCATCTTGGTTAAAGTTTTTGATTCACAAAGATTATTTGGAGGCAGGGCAATCTCCACCTCAGAGAATTACATCTCATTCTACATCTCATTCTACTAAATCAGTCGCCACTTCTTGGGCTTTTAAGAATGAAGCTTCGGTTGATCAGATTTGCAAAGCAGCAACTTGCTCTTCTTTGCATACATTTACAAAATTTTACCATTTTGATGTATTTGCTTCTTCTGAAGCAGTCTTTTGTAGAAAAGTTCTTCAGGCAGCTGTCTCAGTTTAATTCTTCTGCTTATGATTTAAGTTTGTTTCTTGAAATTTATAAAAAAGACTTATTTTTTGTATGGATTTAATTTTTCAGCGGAAATAGCTGTTTTTATTTTATCCCTCCCTCTCTAGTGACTCTTCTGTTTACTTTCACATCTTGGGTATTTCTATCCCATATGTCACTAGCTCATAGACTCTTGCCAATTACATGAAAAAAAAAACATAATTTATATAAGAACTTACCTGATAAAATCATTTCTTTCATATTGGCAAGAGTCCATGAGACCCACTCTTTTTATGGTGGTTATGATTTTTTGTATAAAAGCACAATTATATTTCCAGTTCCTCTTTTTGTATGCTTTTTTACTCCTTATTTTATCACCTAACTACTTGGCTATTCATTAAACTGAGTTGTGGGTGTGGTGGGAGGTGTATTTATAGACATTTTGAGGTTTGGGAAACTTTGCCCATCCTGGTAGGATTGCATATCCCATAAGTCACTAGCTCATGGACTCTTGCTAATATGAAAGAAATGAATTTATCAGGTAAGTTCTTACATAAATTATATTTTCTGAAGACTCGCCAGAAACACGGGGCATCAAGCTCCATACGGAGCTTGATAAATAGGCCCCGTATGATTTGCGTATATGCTTTCTAAAAATAAAATTATATAGATTATCATATAGATTAAGGAGAATCTAAGTATTTTATGCACATATTCTTGGTTTCATAAACATTTTACTGCCAGGTGTAAAAGGACATTTAAGTATAGAGAAATATCTAGAGAAGAGTATTTGCAAATATAGCTAATTTTTGAAAACATTTCACTAGGGCCTAATATGGACTAAAATAGTAACTGAAATAAAGAAATATTTCAGAATTGTAAAAAAACAATCAATAGGACACAGTGTATTTTTACAACATTCTAGGATGTGTGCTGTTGAAAACCTTTTTTTTAATTTATTTGTATTTATAATTTGCATATTGGAGCTGCTTTAAACCAACTAAATCCAAACCAGGTACCAGGTTTTAATTTATAATATATATTTTACATTTTAAAAACTATGGAGATTCAAAATATTTGATAAAGCTAATATTTAAATAGACAAAAGGTAGCAGCTGCTGCTAAATAGCTTTGAAAACAAGTGTGGGCTCTGTTCCATGTGCACATGGGCCCTGACAGGTATTCACAGTCCACTGTGCACAAAATCCACCTTCAACCAACTAAACTCCAACCTTTGTGCCTGCTGGATTATTTGCATCATGAGGTTAAAATGGGGTGAACATATTGCCACTTTAAAAAGGGACACATATGAAAAATACATACGTCAGGGCTGTTTCCAGGGCTTTTTATATAAATGTTTTGTATAAGAACCCTGACATGTATATTTCATATGTGTTCCTTTTTAAAGTGGCAATACAGTCACCCTAGGTTAAAAGCTTGTGGTCAATGGCCATATGTGGGCAGGGCTATATGAGGGAGGGGTGTGGCTACGGGCTATCCGTGGGCATTTCCAGGAAGTAAGCTGGATGGTTGGGAGGTATGCAAATAATTTGTGCCTATTTCAGTGTTGAAAAAATGTTTGCACAACCTTGACCAAATAATAATGCACAATCTGGCATTGCTAGTGGATGGTTAAATATTTAAACCAAATCATTTTAACACAGCCAAAACTTTTTTAGCACACCTTTATATTTTAAAATGGATAGCACATGGAGCTCTAATAGCGAGTTTATTGATCTGTTATTTTGGATTGCACTCAAGTGCACCATTAACTCATTGCAAGTAGTGATGTCGCGAACCTAAAATTTTGGGTTCGCAAACCGGGCGAACCGCCATAGACTTCAATAGGCAGGCGGATTTTAAAACCCACAGGGACTCTTTCTGTCCATGATAGTGATGGAAAAGTTGTTTCAAGGGGACTAACACCTGGACTGTGGCATGCCGGAGGGGGATCCATGGAAAATGACATAGTTGATGCAGAGTCTGGTTTTAATCCATAAAGTGCATAAATCACCTAACATTCCTAAATTGTTTGGAATAACGTGCTTTAAAACATCAGGTATGATGTATCGATCAGGTAGTGTAAGGGTTACGCCCGCTTCACAGTGACAGACCAAACTCCCCGTTTAACGCACCCCAAACAACCGCAAACAGTCCATTTGCACAATCGCAAACTCCCCATTTGCACAAGGTTGGATCCAAGCTAGCCATGTCCCGTTCCTTGTCCTCACTGATGTCATTGAAGGTCTCTTCCTCCACCCAGCCACGTACAACACCAAGGGTCCCCGAAAGGTGACAACAAGCCCCCTGGGACGCCTGCTGTGTTTGGTCTTCCACCTCCTAAAAGCCACCTTCCTCCTCTGACTCCTCTTCTTCAGACTCCTCTCTCTGTTTTGCCTCTCTCTGCGTTATTATAAGGTGTGTTAAGTAGTACTATTCCTATCAGTTTAATCCCTGTTACGTCCCCTATCAGGGGACGTGTATATGGCATCGATTTTAGGAACCGGGAGATGGAAAAAGATGCTTGGTCGGTCCTCCTACTTCAAATTTGGGGCACTGCGCATGCAATCTAATGTGCCACTAGATAGGAGTGGTGTGTTATGTAGTTCTATTCTTATCAGTTTAATCCCTGTTACGTCCCCTATCAGGGGACGTGTATATGGCATCGATTTTAGGAACCGGGAGATGGAAAAAGATGCTTGGTTGGTCCTCCAACTTCAAATTTTGGGCAATGCGTGTGCAATCTAATGTGCCACCAGATAGGAGTGGTGTTAAGTAGTACTATTCTTTTCAGTTTAATCTCTGTTACGTCCCCTATCAGGGGACGTGTATATGGCATCGATTTTAGGAACCGGAAGATGGAAAAAGATGCTTGGTCGGTCCTCCTACTTCAAATTTGGGGCACTGCGCGTGCAATCTAATGTGCCACCAGATAGGAGTGGTGTGTTAAGTAGTTCTATTCTTATCAGTTTAATCCCTGTTACATCCCCTATCAGGGGACGTGTATATGGCATCGATTTTAGGAACCGGGAGATGGAAAAAGATGCATGGTCGGTCCTCCTACTTCAAATTTGGGGCACTGCGCGTGCAATCTAATGTACCACCAGATAGGAGTGGTGTGTTAAGTAGTACTATTCTTATCAGTTTAATCCCTGTTACGTCCCCTATCAGTGTTGTTTTTTTTAAATGTACACTACTGTTACACCAAATATGAGTTGCACTGGTGTGACACTGTGCCCTGGCAGGCAGGTACTGAAACGCACACGTGTGAATGAAACTGACTGCTATTATTTCACAGTCAAAAAAGTGTTTTTTTTTTTTTTAAATGTACACTACTGTTACAACAGATATGAGTGGGGGCACTGGTGTGACACTGTGCCCTTGCAGGCAGGCACTGAAACGCACACATGTGAAGGACACTGACTGTTATTATTTCACAGTCAAAAAAGTGTTGTTTTTTTTAAATGTACACTACTGTTACACCAGATATGAGTTGCACTGGGGTGACACTGTGCCCTGGCAGGCACTGAAATGCACATGTGTGAAGGAAACTGACTGCTATTATTTAACACAGTCAAAAAAGTGTTGTTTTTTTTAAATTTACACTACTGTTACACCAGATATGAGTTGCACTGGGGTGACACTGTGCCCTGGCAGGCACTGAAACGCACACGTGTGAAGGAAACTGACTGCTATTATTTAATACAGTCAAAAAAGTGTTGTTTTTTTAAAATGTACACTACTGTTACACCAGTTATGAGTTGCACTGGGGTGACACTGTGCCCTGGCAGGCACTGAAACGCACACGTGTGAAGGAAACTGACTGATATTATTTAACACAGTCAAAAAAGTGTTGTTTTTTTAAATGTACACTACTATTACACCAGATATGAGTTGCACTGGTGTGACACCGTGCCCTGGCAGGCAGGCACTGAAACGCACTGTTACACCAGATATGAGTGGTGGCACTGGGCAAGTGGGCACAGTATACGCTGTGAGCCTGACACACACGCTGGCAGGCAGGCAACTGCAATTAGATTACACAGGAAAAAAAAAAAAAGCAGACTGATATTCTAGCCCTAAAAAGGCTTTTTGGGGTGCTGTCCTTACAGCAGAGATCAGATGAGTCCTTCAGGACTGTAGTGGACACTGAATACACTAGCCTAGCTATCGATTTCCCTATTAAATCAGCAGCAGCTACACTGTCCCTCCTCTCACTAAGAATGCAGCTTCCGAATGAATCTAAAATGGATGCTGTCCAGGAGGTAGGAGGGTCTGGGAGGGAGGGTCTGCTGCTGATTGGCTGGAATGTGTCTGCTGACTGTGAGGTACAGGGTCAAAGTTTTACTCAATGATGATGAATAAGGGGCGGATCGAACATTGCATATGTTCGCCCGCCGCGGCGAACGCGAACAAGCTATGTTCGCCAGGAACTATTCGCCGGCAAACTATTTGCGACATCACTAATTGCAAGCTAATTTAGTGCTTTTTAAGACCTGATGTATACCATTTATTGTTAAAAGTATAGCACAAAACTACATACATGACTCCCTCAGCTTAATGCACTATCAGCTTGGTGCACCATCGACTTGGCGCTCCATCGGCTTGGAGCACCATCGGCTTGGCCCACCATCGGCTTAGCGCACCATCGGCTTAGCATTCAAGCTATATCCAACATGAATTTTTCTGTGTGTCCCTATTAAACAGCCAGATTACCAGTTTTGCGTTATGAGTGGCTCGTCCTCAAGGCGGGCAGAAGTCTTCATCCAGAGGGCATCTTCTATCTTCATCCTTCCGATGCGGAGTGGCTCCATCTTCAAGACATCCGGCGAGGAACATCCTCTTCATACGGTCCCAGCCGTACGCTGAAGGTTCCCTTTAAGGGACGTCATCCAAGATGGTGTACCTTGAATTGCGATTGGCTGATAGAATTCTATCAGCCAATCGGAATTAAAGGGTAAAAAATCCTATTGGCTGATATAATCAGCCAATAGGATTGAGCTTGCATTCTATTGGCTGTTCCAATCAGCCAATAGAATGCGAGCTCAATCCCATTGGCTGATTGCTCCACACCGGATGTCTTGAAGATGGAGCTGCTCTGCGTCGGAAGGATGAAGATAGAAGATGCCGTCTGGATGAAGACTTCTGCCCGCCCTGAGTACGACTTCTTGCCACTTGGATGAAGACTTCTCCCGGCTGGATGAGGATGGATGTCCGGTATACAAAAACTGTAAGTGGATCTTCGGGGGTTAGTGTTAGTTATTATTAAGGGTTTATTGGGTGGGTTTTATTTTTAGTTTAGGATTTTGGGCACCGAAAAAGAGCTAAATGCCCTTTTAAGGGCAATGCCCATCCAAATGCCCTTTTCAGGGCAATGGGGAGCTTAGGTTTTTTAGATAGGATTTTATTTGGGGGTTTGGTTGTGTGGGTGGTGGGTTTTACTGTTGGGGGGTTGTTTGTATTTTTTTTTACAGGTAAAAGAGCTGATTTCTTTGGGACAATGCCCCGCAAAAGGCCCTTTTAAGGGATATAGGCAGTTTAGTGTAGGCTAGGGTTTTTTATTTGGGGGGGGGGGGCTTTTTTATTTTGATAGGGCTTTTAGATTAGGTGTAATTAGTTTAAATATTTGATAATTTCTTTTTTCTTTTGTATAATTTAGTGTTTATTTTTTTTGTAATTTAGTTAATTGTATTTAATTAATGTAATTTATTTAATTTTAGTGTAATGTTAGGTGTTAGTGTAACTCAGGTTAGGTTTTATTTTACAGGTAAATTTGTATTTATTTTAACTAGGTAGTTAGTAAATAGTTAATAACTATTTACTAACTAGTCTACCTAGTTAAAATAAATACAAACTTAGCTGTGAAGTAAAAATAAAACCTAAGATAGCTACAATGTAACTATTAGCTATATTGTAGCTAGCTTAGGGTTTATTTTACAGGTAAGTATTTATTTAGTTTTAAATAGGAATTATTTAGGTATTAATTGTAATTTTTATTTTGAATTATTTTAATTAGGTTAAAGTTAGTGGGTGTTAGGGTTAGGGTTAGACTTAGGGTTAAGTTTAGGGGTTAATAACTTTAGTATAGTGGCGGCGATGTCCGGAGCGGCAGATTAGGGGTTAATAAATTTATTTTAGTGTTTAGGGGTTAATAAAAGTAATGTAGGTTGTGGTGATGTTAGGGACAGCAGATTAGGGGTTAATAATATTTAACTAGTGTTTGCGATGCAGGAGTATGGCGGTTTAGGGGTTAATATGTTTATTATAGTGGCGGCGATGTCCGGAGCGGCAGATTAGGGGTTAATACATTTATTTTAGTGTTTGCGATGCGGGGGGGGGGGGCTCGGTTTAGGGGTTAATAGGTAGTTTATGGGTGTTAGTGTACTTTGTAGCAGTTTAGTTATGAGTTTTATGGTACAGCTTTGTAGCGTAAAACTCATAACTACTGACTTTCAGGTGGCGGTACAGATCTTGTAGTTATGGGCTGTACCGCTCACTTTTTGGCTGGACAGGCAAACTCATAATACCGGCGCTATGGAAGTCCCATTGAAAAAATACTTTTTGAAAGGTAGTTACGTTGCATTACGGCCAAAAAGGTGTGCGGTACAGCTATACCTACAAGACTCGTAATAGCAGCGGTAGTGAAAAAGAGCCATAACGCTGCTTTTTTACTCATAACGCACAACTCGTATTCTAGCCGAAAGTCTTTTATGTGAGGGATTTAGCACTATTCAACATGCAAATGTTGGCATGCCCTAGATTATTGCTTGAGCACTAAAAAATAGAAGCGTTATTGATTGCCTATGAAACAACTCCCTGTAGAATACAACATAAAAAAAACAAGATAAATATAAATTATGTATACTCTATCAGTACACAAAGCCACATTCTTTGTAACATTTGTTCGACTAAACTAGAGGCTGTCTACTTCCTCCGGCTTATCTATTATTATTATTTCTACAAACATCCAGGATTCACCCATCATCCTATCATCCTTTTCTGATGTATTCTCTGAAGAATATGAAATAGTGCACATTTCCACTAATTTATATTGAAAAGAGCTCTCTTAAATCATCACATAAAGATTTTGCTAATTTTTATTTCTTATACATTGTTAATGATTTAGAATAGGCTCAATGGTCTGCTTGTGAAATTTAAGTCTTCAGTATTTCTGGTACTTTGAACTAATTAAACACGCAGTACAGCATTAAACTACAATTGATTGAGAGCAGTATGTTGCCTCAGTGTGGGCTTATCTTACAGATTTCAGGCCCATCTTATAGGAAAAAGAAGGGCTGGTTGGAATTAATTTGTTAGTTATTTCAATGGGTTATTTTAATATTCAGAATTATGTGCTATTATCCTATCATTTCTATTCTCTTCCGTTAGATTATATGTGTGAACTTTAATAAGCATTGTTCTTAGACTGTTAGATGGAATGTGTTATCTATTTTAATACTCACTGGGTTTAATTATGTGTTATTAAAAATGGTAAAATATAAAGCTACAAATTATCCTGTTATAGCTCTAAAAATTTGGATCAATTGGTCCAACTTATAATTGAAGACATATTATTTCTGTGTATCAGTGTAAAATTATAGCAATTAGGAAGACGGATTTTGTGTTTTCATTGCAACTATTACCTCAGGACTCATTATTTTGTTCTCTTTTCCATTAAGATGTTATGACAGGCTGACCAATGAGTGCTCCTTTTTTTTTGAGCTTGGACATACTTAAGAACTCAGACCATACAGAACAGCTCTATCATACTATAAGAAACGCATAAACAAGCAAATAAATAAATTAACTTTTAATTATTTGTTTTCCATGTTTTCCTTTATGTTTTGACTACCCTCAGAAAGGCTGGAGTGAACCCCGAAAAATGTGAAACATACAGGCCCAGCTATATCACTTGATATTACAAGTCCATGGTAAATCCCATTTACCAAAGAAGGGTTAGCGCGGCTGATATTACTCTAGTGCAACCTATACTTTCATTGAATATAATACTGGTATTACAAGTTGAAAGTTATAGTTTGCCCTCAAGCAAAAGCTGAAACTAAAATATTTAGTGCAACCTGATACCTGAAGTAAAGTGTAAGGGATATATTAACTTTTTGATAATTTTTTATTTAATTTTCATATTGATAAAAAAGGGTTAAACGGGATATGGTATATGGCAAGGTGCTTAACAAGAAAGGCCTCCAATATATATATGTGTATATATATATATATATATATATATATATATATATATATATATATATATATATACAGTGGGGCAAAAAAGTATTTAGTCAGTCACCAATTGTGCAAGTTCTCCCACTTAAGAAGATGAGAGAGGCCTGTAATTTTCATCATAAGTATACCTCAACTATGAGAGATAAAATGTGGAAACAGATCCAGACAATCACATTGTCTGATTTGGAAAGAATTTATTTGCAAATTATGGTGGAAAATAAATATTTGGTCAATATCAAAAGTTCATCTCAATATTTTGTTATATATCCTTTGTTGGCAATGTCAAACGTTTTCTGTAAGTCTTCACAAGGTTATCACACACTGTTGCTGGTATGTTGGCCTATTCCTGCATGCAGATCTCCTCTAGAGTAGTGATGTTTTGGGGCTGTCGCTGGGCAACACAGACTTTCTACTCCCTCCAAAGGTTTTCTATGGGGTTGAGATCTGGAGACTGGCAAGACCACTCCAGGACCTTGAAATGCTTCTTACGAAGCCACTCCTTCATTGCCTGGGTGGTGTGTTTGGGATCATTGTTATGTTGAATGACCCAGCCATGTTTCATCTTCAATGCCCTTGCTGATGGAAAAAGGTTTGCACTCAAAATCTCACGATACATGGCCCCATTCATTCTTTCATGTACACGGCCGTCCTGTTCCCTTTGCAGAGAAACAGCCCCAAAGCATGATGTTGCCACCCCCACAGTAGGTATGGTGTCCTTTGGTTGCAACTCAGCATTCTCTCTCCTCCAAACACGACGAGTTGTGTTTCTACCAAACAGTTCTACTTTGGTTTCATCTGACCATATGACATTCTCACAATCCGCTTCTGGATCATCCAAATGCTCTCTAGCATATTTCTGACGGGCCCGGACATGTAGTGACTTAAGCAGGGGGGACACGTCTGCCACTGCAGGATCCGAGTCTCTGTCGGCGTAGTGTGTTACTGATGGTAGCCTTTGTTACGTTGGTCCCAGCTCTCTGCAGGTCATTCTCTAGGTCCCCCTTTGTGGTTTTGGGATGTTTGCTCACCGTTCTTGTGATCATTTTGACCCCACGGGATGAGATCTTGCGTGGAGCCCCAGATCGAGGGAGATTATCAGTGGTCTTGTATGTCTTCCATTTTCTAATTATTGCTCCCACAGTTGATTTCTTCACACCAAGCTGCTTGCCTATTGCAGATTCAGTCTTCCCAGCCTGGTGCAGGTCTACAATTTTGTTTCTGGTGTCCTTCGACAGCTCTTTGGTCTTCACCATAGTGGAGTTTGGAGTGTGACTGTTTGAGGTTGTGGATAGGTGTCTTTTATACTGATAACAAGTTCCAACAGGTGCCATTAATACAGGTAATGAGTGGAGGACAGAGGAGCCTCTTAAAGAAGAAGATACAGGTCTGTGAGAGCCAGAAATCTTGCTTGTTTGTAGGTGACCAAATACTTATTTTCCACCATAATATGTAAATAAATTCTTTCCAAATCAGACAATGTGATTGTCTGGATTTGTTTCCACATTTTGTCTCTCATAGTTGAGGTATACCTATGATGAAAATTACAAGCCTCTCTTATCTTCTTAAGTGGGAGAACTTGCACAATTGGTGGCTGACTAAATACTTTTTTGCCCCACTGTATATATATATATATATATATATATATATATATATATATATATATATATATATATATATATATATATATACAGTATATATATATATATATATATATATATATATATGTGTGTGTATGTACATGGTTATGTACTGTTTGTGTATATATGTGTTTAAATGTGTATTTATGTCTTATAGTACAAGAAAAAGAGTGCAGGAGGCAATAAAATAATCTCCAAGAAAACTATTAAATCAACTTAATTATCAAGAGAGTCTTCTTGGCAGGGTACAAGCACACAATGAAGAACTACTGAATAGTTGCAAATAGACATACAACCAAAAAGAGTGCTGAACCCTGTATATAATTAAATATTTACTGCCTTTTAAAGCAAATGTGAATTGCATTTAGAAACTTACTTATCCCAATGCACACCATTTTTTTAATTAATGATCAAACAGTCACCAGTCACACATGTTAAAAACACTTAAACCATAGCTTCCTCAGAGAGGGTACACGCAGCTGCTGTTTCAATATTTTTATGCAAGGGATTTCCCCTCTGAGGAAGCACTATTGTGAAATGCACGTTAGGGGTGTCGCGGAGAGCGTTGCCTCTCCTTTTTTTTTTTTTTCAAATGAAATGTTTTTTATTAAAGTCTTGAAAGGTATCAATACATAAACAAAAACAATAAACGTAATCACCATTACATTTTATAATAATCTAGCCTTCCAACAATTTGAGTCTCTCTGATAATGAATAATCCATGTGTTTCTTAAATTGCATCAATTTGGAAGACTGTTTACAAAGTTTTCTTTTTAGGTGTGATCATGCAATATGATATTCAAACATTTTAATCAGGAATGAACAAAAATACAGTGTAAAAAGAGATTTATTAAAAATAAATCAGTCACCAAGTCAGTTTCTAAAGACTAACTTATTTTAGGTCACGTCCAGTTATATAAGATGTCATTGAACTGTATAGTTATAGTTGGATAATATTTACAGTTAAACTACAAGGGGGGTTCTCTTTGTTCCCAAATTGACAGGATGTCTAGGATAAAGTAAGATTTTTCAAGATTTTTCAAGGGGTAGAACATGGTCCATTTCTTTGGTCCACATTTGTAGGTTGGGGGCATTGGGTATGTGGTTTGGTAGTATCATAGCCAGAGTAAGGGTAAGCAATGTTCCTAATGTGTTATTCATGCTGTCAGTGAATTCTTTCCAGAAAGTGTTCAATAGCGGACACGACCCCCATATGTGTGACATTGTGCCCACCCCACCACAACGTCTCCAGCACAGCGAGGATTTGTTTGGGAACATACTTTGAAGCCTATGAGATATAAGATACCACCTTGAAAGTATTGTATAGCTGATTTCTGTTATAACTAAAGAGATAGATGATCTCTTAGTTGTTTCAAATATATGGTGCCATTGGCTGTCTGTTAATGGTAGGGCTAGTTCCTTCTCTCATTTGGAGATATATGTTGGGCGATGGTTTGAGAATGTATCTCTTAGTATTTGGTATATTAGGGAAATTTGGTATTTGAGTATTGTATTGTATCGTTTGGGCAAAGTGATTCAAAGGGGGTGAGAGGTCTCAATAGGTCTGTTTTGCATAGGTTGGTAAGAATGGCATGGCAAGCTTGCAAGTAGGGAAACCATTTGTGAAAAGCTGGGCCCAATGCCTCTGAAATCTCAGCTTCGGAGTGGAATTGACCTCCTTTTATCAGTAGGTGTACTGGTATGTTTGAAGGTTTCCCTGCTATTCTAGGAGTTTGTATGGTGTCTAGCTTCATAAAAGCTGGGTTGTTTAAAAGAGGTAAAGGGGGGATATTGGGCTTGATATCTTTTTAGTTTTGGATACCACTTTATCCCATACTCTTAATGTGCTTGATATAAAGTAATTGTGTGCTGTGTGTGGTGATCTATGTCTTGGCGAGATCCAGCATATTTTGTCTAGGGTTGCTCCCTTAATAAAAGAAGCTTCCAATTCTACCCACGTTTTGGAGGGCTATGATTGGTTCCACGCCACTATTCGTCCAAGATGGGCTGATTTATAATAGTTAACTTGATTGGGAAGGCCCATCCCTCCATTTTCTCTGCTAAGATATAGTGTGTCTTTTGACACGCTGGGTCATTGTCTAGACCAAATAAAGCGTTCAAAGGATTTTTGCTGCTGTATTAGATAATTTGAGGGTAATTCTAACGGTAAAACATGGGATAAGTAAAGAAATTTGGGAAGTAATGTCATATTTATAGCAATAACAGGTCCCCTCCAAAAAAGGTGTCCCTGTTTGCGCCATGTGTCAAGAAGTTGATGGGATTCTTTTTGTAGGGGGATATAATTGAGGTTGAATAGTTCTGATATGGCAGGTGTTATATGTATTCCTAAGTATTTTGTTCTGTTTCTGATAAAAAAAAATCTGTATTGGAAGTAAGATATTGGGTGTCTGACAGTGAGGTGTTGATAGTCATAAGGACTGACTTGTCCATATTTATAGAGAAAAGTATGTGTAAGAGGGAGGGAATTGAGGAAGTAGGTGATTGTAGTGTGAATATGATGTTGTCTGCGTATAGCAGGCATTTCTGATGAATTGGCCCAAAATCTACTCCCCTTATACTGGCATTGTTTCTGATTTGCGTCACCAGTATCTCAACTGTGAGAGCAAGTAACAGGGGATATAGGGGCACCCCTGCCTAGTGCCATTACTGATAGGGAAATTTTGAGAGAGTGTCGCATTGGCACTAACTCTAGAAGTTGGTTTGTGATATAGGGCTTGTATTTGAGCGATGAATGTGTCTGTGAAATGAAATTTCAACAGGGTAGACCACATAAACTCCCAGTCTACCCTGTCGAAGGCCTTCTCAGCATCAGTCAAGCGCAATATTAACGATGAGCCCAGATATCTGGCTATTGCTATAGTTTGTAACAGACTTCCCAAGATTCAAGCCGCTGCAGACGCGGAAGTGACTGCCAGGTCCGGGGAGGAAAGAGCAAACCAAAGTGATCAGGCTGCAGGGGTGCAAGCTGCCAAGTAAACGGCCAGTGTAGCCGAAAGCAACCACAGTGAAAAGAGAATAGGCAGCTGCTCAAAAAAAGAGTGAAATCAAGGGCTCGCAAAAAAAAAGGTAAAAACTTGAAACCTTTATTAAATCATTAAAAATATATAGGCAGTACAGGGCACACAAACTCCCTGACTAGTTTCGTGCTCTGTTGAGCACTTAATCATAGGGTGAGTTTGTTCAGTGTTCATAGCCTATTTAAAGGCACAAAGCACCTGAAAGTAGTTATACATTAAAAACAACAACAGTATTAAAACAGTAGCAGAATCTACCTAATTACAAACACTATCGGCTAGATTTAGAGTTTTGTCGGTAACGACCCGAAAAGCTAACGCCGGCTTTTTTCTGGCCGCACCATAAAAATAACTCTGGTATTGAGAGTCCACATAAAGGCTGCGTTAGGCTCCAAAAAAGGAGCGTAGAGCATATTTAACACAGCTTCAACTCTCGATACCAGAGTTGCTTACGGACGCGGCCAGCCTCAAAAACGTGCTCGTGCACGATTCCCCCATAGGAAACAATGGGGCTGTTTGAGCTGAAAAAAAACCTAACACCTGCAAAAAAGCCGCGTTCAGCTCCTAACGCAGCCCCATTGTTTGCTATGCGGAAACACTTCCTACGTCTGCACCTAACACCCTAACATGTACCCCGAGTCTAAACAACCCTAACCTTACACTTATTAACCCCTAATCTGCCGCCCCCGCTATCGCTGACCCCTACATATTATTATTAACCCCTAATCTGCCGCTCCGTAAACCGCCGCTACTTACATTATCCCTATGTACCCCTAATCTGCTGCCCTAACATCGCCGACCCCTATATTATATTTATTAACCCCTAATCTGCCCCCCACAACGTCGCCTCCACCTGCCTACACTTATTAACCCCTAATCTGCCGAGCGGACCTGAGCGCTACTATAATAAAGTTATTAACCCCTAATCCGCCTCACTAACCCTATAATAAATAGTATTAACCCCTAATCTGCCCTCCCTAACATCGCCGACACCTAACTTCAATTATTAACCCCTAATCTGCCGACTGGAGCTCACCGCTATTCTAATAAATGTATTAACCCCTAAAGCTAAGTCTAACCCTAACACTAACACCCCCCTAAATTAAATATAATTTTAATCTAACGAAATTAATTAACTCTTATTAAATAAATTATTCCTATTTAAAGCTAAATACTTACCTGTAAAATAAATCCTAATATAGCTACAATATAAATTATAATTATATTATAGCTATTTTAGGATTAATATTTATTTTACAGGTAACTTTGTATTTATTTTAACCAGGTACAATAGCTATTAAATAGTTAAGAACTATTTAATAGCTAAAATAGTTAAAATAATTACAAATTTACCTGTAAAATAAATCCTAACCTAAGTTACAATTAAACCTAACACTACACTATCAATAAATTAATTAAATACAATACCTACAAATAACTACAATGAAATAAACTAACTAAAGTACAAAAAATAAAAAAGAACTAAGTTACAAAAAATAAAAAAATATTTACAAACATAAGAAAAATATTACAACAATTTTAAACTAATTACACCTACTCTAAGCCCCCTAATAAAATAACAAAGCCCCCCAAAATAAAAAAATGCCCTACCCTATTCTAGATTACTAAAGTTCAAAGCTCTTTTACCTTACCAGCCCTGAACAGGGCCCTTTGCGGGGCATGCCCCAAGAAGTTCAGCTCTTTTGCCTGTAAAAAAAAACATACAATACCCCCCCCCCAACATTACAACCCACCACCCACATACCCCTAATCTAACCCAAACCCCCCTTAAATAAACCTAACACTAAGCCCCTGAAGATCTCCCTACCTTGTCTTCACCTCACCGGGTTCAGCGATCCAGAAGAGGGTCCGAAGTCTTGATCCAAGCGGAGCAAGAAGAGGTCCTCCATCCGGTAGAAGTCTTCATCCAAGCGGGGCAGAAGAGGTCTTCCATCCGATTGAAGTCTTCATCCAAGCGGGATCTTCTATCGTCATCCATCCGGAGCGGAGCGGCAGGATCATGAAGACCTCTGACGCGGAGCATCCATCCTGGCCGACGACTGAACGACGAATGACGGTTCCTTTAAATGACGTCATCCAAGATGGCGTCCCTCGAATTCCGATTGGCTGATAGGATTCTATCAGCCAATCGGAATTAAGGTAGGAATATTCTGATTGGCTGATGGAATCAGCCAATCAGAATCAAGTTCAATCCGATTGGCTGATCCAATCAGCCAATCGGATTGAACTTGATTCTGATTGGCTGATTCCATCAGCCAATCAGAATATTCCTACCTTAATTCCGATTGGCTGATAGAATCCTATCAGCCAATCGGAATTCGAGGGACGCCATCTTGGATGACGTCCCTTAAAGGAACCGTCATTCTTCAGTTGGAAGTCGCCGGATGAAGATGGGTCCGCGGTGGAGGTCTTCAGGATGGAGCCGGTCCTCATCGGATGAAGATAGAAGATGCCGCTTGGAAGAAGATGGTTGCCGGTCTGGATCTACTCTTCTTCCCGGATAGGATGAAGACTTTGGACCCTCTTCTGGACTTCTTCAGCCATCGGATGATGGATGTCTAGCCCCCTCTTGGGTTGGATGAAGATATCGGAGCCAGGACGGATCGGTGAACCTGGTATGGTGAAGACAAGGTAGGATGATCTTCAGGGGCTTAGTGTTAGGTTTATTTAAGGGGGGTTTGGGTTAGATTAGGGGTATGTGGGTGGTGGGTTGTAATGTTGGGGGGGGGTATTGTATGTTTTTTTTTACAGGCAAAAGAGCTGAACTTCTTGGGGCATGCCCCGCAAAGGGCCCTGTTCAGGGCTGGTAAGGTAAAAGAGCTTTGAAGTTTAGTAATTTAGAATAGGGTAGGGCATTTTTTTATTTTGGGGGTCTTTGTTATTTTATTAGGGGGCTTAGAGTAGGTGTAATTAGTTTAAAGTTGTTGTAATATTTTTCTTATGTTTGTAAATATTTTTTTATTTTTTGTAACTTAGTTCTTTTTTATTTTTTGTACTTTAGTTAGTTTATTTCATTGTAGTTATTTGTAGGTATTTTATTTAATGTATTTATTGATAGTGTAGTGTTAGGTTTAATTGTAACTTAGGTTAGGATTTATTTTACAGGTAAATTTGTAATTATTTTAACTATTTTAGCTATTAAATAGTTCTTAACTATTTAATAGCTATTGTACCTGGTTAAAATAAATTCAAAGTTACCTGTAAAATAAATATTAATCCTAAAATAGCTATAATATAATTATAATTTATGTTGTAGCTATATTAGGGTTTATTTTACAGGTAAGTATTTAGCTTTAAATAGGAATAATTTATTTAATAAGAGTTAATTAATTTCGTTAGATGTAAATTATATTTAATTTAGGGGGGTGTTAGTGTTAGGGTTAGACTTAGCTTTAGGGGTTAATACATTTATTAGAATAGCGGCGAGATTCGGTCAGCAGATTAGGGGTTAATAATTGAAGTTAGGTGTCGGCGATGTTAGGGAGGGCAGGTTAGGGGTTAATAAATATAATATAGGGGTCGGCGGTGTTAGGGGCTGCAGATTAGGGGTACATAGCTATAATGTAGCTGGCGGCTCTTTGCGGTCGGCAGATTAGGGGTTAATTATTGTAGGTAGGTGGCGGCGACGTTGTGGGGGGCAGGTTAGGGGTTAATAAATATAATATAGGGGTTGGCGATGTTAGGGCAGCAGATAAGGGGTACATAGGGATAATGTAGCTGGCGGCGGCGTGCGGACGGCAGATTAGGGGTTAATAAGTGTAGGTAGCTGGCGGCGACGTTGTGGGGGGCAGAATAAGGGTTAATAAATATAATATAGGGGTCGGCGGTGTTAGGGGCAGTAGATTAGGGGTACATAAGGATAACGTAGGTGGCGGTTGGCAGATTAGGGGTTAAAAAAAAATTAATCGAGTTGTGGCGATGTGGGGGGACCTCGGTTTAGGGGTACATAGGTAGTTTATGGGTGTTAGTGTACTTTAGAGTACAGTAGTTAAGAGCTTTATGAACCGGCGTTAGCCCAGAAAGCTCTTAACTACTGACTTTTTTCTGCGGCTGGAGTTTTGTCGTTAGATTTCTAACGCTCACTTCAGACACGACTCTAAATACCGGAGTTAGAAAAATCCCATTGAAAAGATAGGATACGCAATTGACGTAAGGGGATCTGCGGTATGGAAAAGTCGCGGCTGAAAAGTGAGCGTTAGACCCTATTTTGAGTGACTCCAAATACCGGAGGTAGCCTAAAACCAGCGTTAGGAGCCTCTAACGCTGGTTTTCACGGCTACCGCCAAACTCCAAATCTAGGCCTATGTGTGGCAAATGGAAGAAAGAACAAACAGTTAAGCAAACTACTATAAATAAGGACCAAATTAGTTTACATTTACCTAATTATATTTACAACGCAAACATGTTTCTCATATCTCTTTTAGATTCAAAACATCCTTAGAATTACTTTAAACTGTATTAAAGATATACCTCATACTAAATCTGATCTGTAATACCCATATTTGGACAAAAGGCTAAATAACTAACTATATAACAAAAATGAGAACTAGACCCATAGTGCTAAATCTGTCATTCAAAGTGCACAAATAAGAAATGTTATTTTTATGTATATATGTATATCAAATACAGGACATCCAATACAAAATATCCAATAAATAATACACATACAACACAAACAAAAACAAAACCAAAACCAAAAATGCCCATAAAGGGGATAGATACAAAGACCCATATAGGGGATAGATAAAGTAGCCATTCAGATAGACAGACATAATTGCCCATATAGGGGATAGATCAACTACTCAGTATAATAACATGGAAATAGAGAAATTAATTAATCAAACCAAATTCATATCCCATTCTCTGTTTAAACCTAGGGGGGTTATAGTTCTCAATTTGTATATCCGATACAATTCTTGCTTCAGCAACAAACTACCCCTATCACCCCCCCTAGGTGGAAACATGACACGGTCTATTACCTGAACCCTCATGTCAAAAATGTTAGCCATATGTACCAGATTAAAATGCCTAGCTATCGCTGATTCTTTTACATATTCTCTGGTGTCCCTAACGTGTTCTCTGACTCTTGACCTGAGTTCCCTACTCGTTTGACCTGTGTATTGAAGGTTACAGTATTTGCATTCAAGGAGATAGACCACAAAAGTGGTTCTACAGTTAGCGTAGAATTTATGTTTAAACTCTTCTCCTGTCTGGCTACTCCTAAAGCCATCACCCACCTGTACAAAACCACAGGTTATGCACAAACCGTGACCACATTTATAAGTTCCTCTCCTCCTAATCCAATCAAAACAGAGAATGGGATATGAGTTATTATGTTGAAAAATGAATTTGGTTTGATTAATTAATTTCTCTATTTCCATGTTATTATACTGAGTAGTTGATCTATCCCCTATATGGGCCTAATGGTGTTATCTTTGCCCCCCTACCGGGGATAAAGCCGACTTGGTCAGTATGAACAAGTTGGGGTAGAATTTTATTTATTCGCATTGCTAAAATCTTAGCTTTTGATGGCGGCCTAGTATCGTACCACCTCTAGTTCGTCTCAAATACTCAGTCTCTGCGGTCTGTGCACATCTCCACAGCCGCTTCTTAATTGTGCGATCTGTTGATCTGCTAGAGAGGGCTGAGGACACCTGTTTGACGATGCGCAGGGAAGCGCCTATAATGCTAGTATGTCCTGCACAGTACCTGCTTGTATTAAAGATAGCCGCGCCAGAGAGGTTCAATTGTGGCCTGGGGTTTCTGCACACTCAGCACTTAGTTGTGGAACTAGTCCATCCATGTGACGCTGGTGTAGTCGAGGCCAGTGCCCTTTTTTCACATCTGTCAGGTCGGATTAGGGGCTTAGAAGCAGGCTCTTAACACGACTGTGTCAGGAACTTTAGTGTGGTGCGGCCATCTTAGACCCCCATACCCTCTGCCCTTGCCCCTTTTTAACTGCTTACCCTACCTATTATTTTTGACAATATTTCAATATATCCACATATTTGTGGGGTGATGATTTAGATTAAGCTAATTCCTTTCAGCACTGCTTGCATGTTAATGATTATATTAATTGTAGCTCCAGGATTGTTAGAGCTTAGCCTATCTATATTTGTTGCAGTTTCTAATATATTCTGTATTAGAAACTGCAACATTTATATTTCTCACATTGGATTGATCTTTATATAAATATTATGGTAATCAATATAGGTATGGTTTAAGTGTTTTTAACGTGTGCGACTATGCCACTGTTTGTTCATTTAATAAATAAATAGTATGCATGGGAATATGTCCAAATGCGGTAATAACCCTTCCATTTTTTCTTTTAATCTTAGCTGAGAGCTTGTAAGTGAATTGTGGACTTTCTCTTCATGTTATATTAATTTGTTTTGTAATTTCCCTTATGGGCCTTGCACCCATGCCTGTCTGGGGCTAACTGCCTGTGACTCTGGGGACAGCACAGCTTCCTGTGAGTGTCAGTGAGCATCCAGGGCTGAGCATGTTGCAGGGTCATGGAATGTGTACTCAGTCCAGTCTGACAGTGCAGTCCCCTTCCGTGTTTTATATATATATATATATATATATATATATACACTTTTGAGCCTTTCCCAATCAAATACTTTGAAACATGCAATCTTTTTTTATAGAAATACTATACATTCCTATGTTCTTCACTTAGATTTTTTTATATCTATATATATATTTATATAATCACCTGTATATAATATATATATATATATGACGTGCAGTTAGGTCAGAGGCTGGTGAGACACTTGACATTATTCAAATAGAGCATGCAATTTTAAGCAATTTTCTAATTTACTCCTATTATCAATTTTTCTTCGTTGTCTTGGGATCTTTACTTAAAAAAGCAGGAATGTAAGCTTAGGAGTTGCCGCATTTTTTGGTTCTGCACCTGGGTAGCGTTTGCTGATTGGCAGCTACATTTAGCCACCAATCAGCAAGTGCTACCCATGTGCTGAACCAAAAATGGGCTGCCTCCTAAACTTACATTCCTGCTTTTCAAATAAAGATACCAAGAAAACAAAAAAAATGTAGAACTTGAGTTGTCAAACACTGATCAAGACCAAGAGAAAATGTGAATCTTGCAGAATCTGTTTTAAAAAAAATAAAAATGTTTTAAATGTTGGTGAAATATTGGCAAATTAAAAGATTATGAACATCATTCTCCTACCTTACTCCAAAGGGATATTAGATTATGGTTATGCTGTTACCCAACACACTCATGGCGGTAGCTCAGCCTGCTTCCAAAAGGCTGAGCTGCAGAGACAGTTAAATGCTCAGCCGGTTCTCTTTAAACAGGTTATGAGGCTTCCAACTAAGTTCAGTGCCTTGCTTGAGTAATTGAGCGGGCTCCATCAGCTCAAACACTGACACAGCCATATAACAGTTCACCCCACACATGTAATACCGGTAGAGTCAGACTGGTGTTCAAACTTCTTGTCCCCAGTGTCAGACTAAGAAGTGTTAGCAGCAGAAGTCTTAACCAGGCAGCAGCTGTCATCCGCTACAAAAAACAGGCTCTGACACAGTGACACACTCTTTCTTCCCTCTCGTTGGATTGTGCATGCGCACTGCGCAGGTTGAGCCAAACATAGCCAGTCAAGTTCTCATGGTGCGGTCAATCACCAGGAGAACCTACATGACCAGAGCTCTTTGGCTCCCCACAAACTAAGAGGCCGCATTAGAGATGCCTCTATAAGTAATTTTTTAGCCGTGCTGCAGCTAAACCACCATATGGTGGAGCAGCAAAGCAGCTACTGATAGAAGAGTATCCTACAAGATTACACAATAGAGAGAAAGCCGACCCAAATGCTGCCTCTCTTTATTGCGCAATATGGAGGGAAAAAATGGTGTGGAAACTTTTTTACATTTTTTTTTAATTAAATTTATTTTTTATTTGAAAATTCCCCAAATGGCAAGTGCAGCAGTGCCTTACCTGCCTCCTATGACTGCACATCCATATTCATATACATATATACATATATATATACTGTATATATTTTTTATATATATGTATATATCTATATACTGTACATATATATATATATATATATATATATATATATATATATAGGTATAGATAAATAATATACATATATATTAGTATTATTATTATCAGTTATTTGTAGAGCACCAACATATTCTCAGCACTAATAGAAATATATGTTTAAAAATTAAAAGAACATTTCTTCTCTGTGAAGAAGACAGGAATGTTAAGTATTCTACTGCACCTTCGACTTTGGCACATTTGATCTAGCGTAGTATCAAGCTAGCATACAAGCGATAACTAATAGTTTTTTGTAGCGCCCCATAGAAGTCTATAGGTAGAGGGATTTAGTGCAGTTGTGATAAGTGAAGTCCTGAGGTTAGCGTGCTTGATTCTTTCGCTCACAGGCTAACTTTTTAAAAACTTTTTGTAATACCAGCTCTATCTAATGCAGCAATGCAGATTTTTTTATATTCAGTGCATTTAGCGCACCGGCCACTTGTAATCTGTATCACATTTGGAAAGAGAAAAAGGAATGAAAACTAGAAAAAACACAAAGCAAGGAAGGTGGCAAAAGATAAATGAAAAGATGAATGTATGAATAATGGGGATACAAGTATGTGAAAAAGAGTGGTAAAAGGGATTGAAGAAAAAAAGGTGAATGATGAGAAATACAGAGAAGATAATTCAATGAAGAAAATGAAACGTGCTCAGTTAATCAATGAGAACAATGAGATCCCTCTGATGCTTTAGAAGCTCTCTGTGGACCATGGCTTTTGCTGTAGGATGCGACTAACAAAATGTCAGGAAAGACCAACTAGAGCAGCTGAACTTTACTTGGGGTCATTCAGAGGCACTTTAAATGATGACAGGTGTGTACTGACTCCTATTTAACATGATTTGGAATGTGATTGCTTAATTCTGAACACAGCTACATCCCCAGTTATAAAAGGGTGTTCACACTTATCCAACCATATTATTTTAGTTTTTTTATTTTTATTTCCCTTTACCTAAAAGATTTCAGTTTGTTTTTCAATTGAGTTGTACAGTTTATAGGTCACATTAAAGGTGGAAAAAGTTCTGAAATAATTTATCTTTGTCTCATTTTTTTACATCACAGAAACCTGACATTTTAACAGGGGTGTGTAGACTTTTTTTATATCCACTGTATATATATATATATAGATATAGATAAATAATATACATCTATATTAGTATTATTATTATTATCAGTTATTTGTAGAGCACCAACATATTCCGCAGCACTAATAGAAATATATATTTAAAAATAAAAAGAACATTTCTTCTCTGTGAAGAAGATAGGAATGTAAAGTATTCTTCTGCACCTTCGACTTTGGCACATTTGATCTAGCGTAGTATCAAGCTAGCATACAAGCGATAACTAATAGTTTTTTGTAGCGCCCCATAGAAGTCTATAGGTAGAGGGATTTAGTGCAGTTGTGATAAGTGAAGTCCTGAGGTTAGCGTGCTTGATTCTTTCGCTCACAGGCTAACTTTTTTTAAAACTTTTTGTAATACCAGCTCTATCTAATGCAGCAATGCAGATTTTTTTATATTCAGTGCAGTTACCGCATCGGCCACTTGTAATCTGTATCACATTTGGAAAGAGATAAAAGGAATGAAAACTAGAAAAAAAACAAGCAAGGAAGGTGGAAAAAGATACATGAAAAGATGAATGTATGAATAATGGGGATACAAATATGTGAAACAGAGTGGTAAAAGGGATTGAAGAAAAAAGGTGAATGATGAGAAATACAGAGAAGATAATTCAATGAAGAAAATGAAACGTGCTCAGTTAATCGGTTGTAATGGTATCAAACTCACCAAGGTGAATCAATATCTAAAATGTGAAATATTCGGCTCTTCTACATTTTTAGCTGGATAACTCATTTTAAAAATATATTTAGTAAAGAAGCACTTTAGCTTTACTTGCAAGACTCTTTTTATCTGTGAATTTGTAGCCTTCAATGGAGAAAGGTTACTCAGCCCTGTCTCTTACAGTTAGGAAAGGTCTGGAATAATGACATGTAAGCTTCACTGCTGCTGCTCACTGGTGTCATAAGGTGCTGCAGAGTTCCCATATTTAGAAGACAGACATTACATGCAGAGCATAGCAGGTGGGCTGTAATAGATACCAGATTGAACACACACAAACAATATACTAGATGCCAACAAACAGCTGCACTGGCGTGTGGGGAGCCAGCCAAAAGCCAGTCTGAGGAACTCGTCCATCAGGAGATGAATGTAGAACTCCTGTCCTTGAGGGTTAAAAGCAGACCTCAGTTTTGGAATCTCTATATTTAAAGGAACATGGAGGTCTTAATGAAACTTTCATGATGCAATCCGAGCATACAATATTAGATAACATTCCAATATACAATATATATCACATTTACCTCCTTTCTTTGTTTTTTTCATTAGTGTATAGAGGTAGACTAAGAAGAATGCACGTGTTTTGAGAACTATATGTATAATATTGTTACAAACATTGCTGGAAACACTGGTTTCATATAGTGCTTAAATGAACAGACTAGTCAAAATTAAACTTTCATGATTAAGGACATGCAATGTTAAACAACTTTCCAATTTACTTTT
Source organism: Bombina bombina (assembly GCF_027579735.1). Classification (NCBI taxonomy): domain Eukaryota; kingdom Metazoa; phylum Chordata; class Amphibia; order Anura; family Bombinatoridae; genus Bombina; species Bombina bombina. The sequence continues at coordinate 375,120,897 of NC_069500.1, forward strand.
GTCATTTAAGTTGCTTTGTGCTCTTAGAATTGTTTGCTGAAAGCTAAATCTAAAACATGCTAATTTCTAAGCCCCGGGGGCTGCCTCTTATCTCAGTGCTTTTTAACATTTTTCATAGTTAGACAGTGCTATTTCATGTGTGCCATTTTGATAACAGAGGTAAAAAGTATATTAATTTAAAGTGTTGGTTATGCAAAACTGAAGAATATGTAATAAAAAGATTATCTATCTTTTTAGACAATAACAAATCTGGAGTAGACTGTCCCATACTTGCACAGTCCTAAGCCTATTTAGATATTCTTTTCTAGAAAGCAGTTTAGTCTCAACAAAGGAAATGAATAGAAAGAGGCAGATGTTATTTTGTTACTAAGCGGAACATTTTTATTTTTTTTAATTGTGTCCTCTGTCTAAATGAACATTTAATTTTAATGTTCATGTCTTTTTTTCAGCCTTTGCTAAAACATTTGAAATCATTTACAAAAATTGGGAGATTTAGTCCTTCAAGTAATGAAAAGCTTAAAGGGACATAAAACAGGTTGAGATATGTGCATATCATAAAAGGGCTAACTAATTTAAAAATAGTTTGCATAAAAAATGTTTAAAAATTGCTGGCAAGTATTTTAAAAGAATTTTCAAAAATAAGCAAAATTAATTACATAGCTAAGCTTCCTGGGGCAGGCAACTCCCCCCCCCCCCCCCCCCCATCGGTGTTTAGACACATGCATTGTATTTCAATGAGTTCACAGCTTTTAGGCATGCTCCAGCAGATAATCTCTATTCACTTTTGTATTCTACCAAAAGCAACCATAGATATAGATAAAGCCATTGTGTGGGGGGAGTTAGAGCTTTACAATTCAGAAACTAAAAAGAAAGAGTTAATGGTGAGGCACTGCAGTAAAAAATTGCAGGTAAAGTAATCAAAGTACATATTATTATATTTTGTCTCTATCCCAACTTATTTTATGTCCCTTTAAAATGACCCCCACCACCACCTAATAGTTCTGTAACCTAAGAACTGGAGGATACAGTCTGACTTTACAGTTTTTGTCTCCCAAATGTGTCTATAATCTAATTTTAGTATGCTTAACCCATGGTTTTCCACACTGTATTCTTTTAACAGCTGCTGTTTACACACTTCTTCCCTATTAGCTGCTTCCACTTGGTATGTTCCAAACCTATACTGTCTGCAAACAGGCTGGGCAAATGGAGTGCTACTCTAAGCTCTTTCTCAGAAATCAATGCACAGTAAAGAAAAATGTCTGGCATAGCAGACAGAATAGATGCTTTATAATTAAACATTCTTATGGCTATTCCATAAACAAGATTCAAAATTGGAATAGGTAACCTGTGCATTTTGTCCTTATATGGCACTAAGGACTAGATTAGAACTGGCACGCTATTGTTAGCGCTGGGCGCGATTGAAGACCTAGCGTAAAGTGTGAGGGTTATTATGCATGTGTGCAAATACTGAATATGTCTAAATATGTACATGGATGTGTATATATGTGTGTAATAAAATTCATATAGTGGGGTTCATTAACATAGATTAAAGGTATGTGAACCCCATTTTTTTTTCATGATTCAGATAGAGCATACAATTTTAAACAACTTTCAATTCAATTTTATTATCTAATTTGCTTTGTTCTCTTGGTATCCTTGTTGAAAAGCATATCTAGTTAGACTTAGAAGTGGGCAGCTAGTTGCTGATTGATAGCTGCCAGTGGCGGGCACTGGCGGCTCGTGGGCTTTTCAAATGGGGGTTCACGGAACAGTTATGTAAAATATATATATATATATATATATATTACACACACACTGTAGATTAAAAAACAATATATATATATATATATATATTACAAAATGTATCACACCAAAAATGTATTAAATACCTATGTGGTAAAATATCAGCCTAGTTTTTTTCACAATTCACACACACACACACACACACGTATATATATATATATAAATATAATATATATTACCCTCACACACAATCGTATTATAGTGCTTGCTATATTACTTGCAGCCAGCAGGTAGCAGTGGTGCATAACATTTAAGAATTACAGCAGTGAAGATTTCTAAGATGGAAAACGTTTTTACTACATTTGTTATGTATATTCTTTACTGATGTATAACCATTTTTTTATTTTACATCTGTAATCCTAGACTACAGATGTAAAATAAAAAAAATTTGTTATGCATCAGTAAAGAATATACATAACAAATGTAGTAAAAACATTTTCCATCTTAGAAATTTTCACTGCTGTAATTCTCCCTGATCGGCTACACTGAACTGCTCTACTTGCTAAGTTGTTGCTGTTGCAGTCTACACTCTATCTTTATGCTGTAATAAGACCTGGAGTGAGTTTTTGTCTAAGTAGATATGATGATAAAGTAGGATAGTACTGCTTTATCATCATATCTACTCAGGCAAAAACTCACTCCAGATCTTATTACAGCATAAAGATAGAGTGTGTAGACTGCAACAGCAGCAAGTAGAGCAGTTCAGTGTAGCCTATCAGGGAGAATAACGAAGACTGAAATAGGTTGTAAGTCAAGCAGGTATTGGCTTTAAATGGAGACATACCTTGATTAGCAGTGCCAGTGTTTGTTCCACATGCACGCAAGTCTGCAGCCCCTCCTTCCCTGACCACCAGACCGCTCTCTCAATCTCTCATTTGCTAAGTAATGGCTATGCATTATGGGACTTGAAGTTAGTTCCTAGCCTTGGGAGCTCCCCCTGCTTCCCGCCCATAGAAATGTTCCAACTCGCACACTGAAAATTGTGTGATTAGCAAAGGTATAGGCTCTGCTATGGGTGGAGCAGCAGGCACATAGAAAAAATGTGCAAAGGGCTATAGCAGGCTATATCTCTCTACCGCACGTGCGGTAGAGAGGTATAGAGGTATATAAAAGGATTTTTTTTTTAATTAAACTGGATAGTAGACTGGAACCTTTTTTGGAAGAATAAATATAATTTTTAAAATAGGGGGGCTATTGGAGAAATTATATTTAGCCAAAAAATTTATTTTCTTTCTTTTTTTCTTTTTTTTCCCAGGGGGCTCACGTGCGGTTGTGATCATATGGAGGAGCTTCCACTGATGGCTGCACTTATATGTCTCATGTCTTTGGCTTACCAATGTGTTCAGCTATGTCCCAGTAGTGCATTACTTCTTATTTAGTAAAGAATGCCAAAAGAATGAAGCAAAATTGATAATAGAAATAAATTGGTCAGTTGTTTAAAAATGTATGTTCTATCCAGAATTATGAAAGAAAAATGTTGGATTTCATGTCCCTTTAATGAGACCAAAAAAAAAGTGATGCCCAAGAATACAAAAAGGTGTAATTTTAATCCTTTTTGTAAAGTACAAAAAGCAAAAGCTTCATATTCAGATCAGGTGCCTCTTTCATCTTGTCTTTTATGACATTGTTGCTGATATTCAGTTCAGGAACATCATTTCCCCCAAAAACATAGTTATATGCAGCAACAGTAAAATAATACTTTTTTTGTATGTTATTTCCATTTAAAGGGACATGAAACTCAACAATATTCTTTCATATTTCAGAAAGAGCATACAGTTTTAAATAACTTTCCAATTTATTTCAATTATCAAATTTGCTTTATTCTCTTAGTGTCCTTTGCTGAAGAAGCAGCAAGGTGCTACTGGGAGCTAACTGAACACACCTGGTAACTCCTTAACATAAGACAAATGTATGTAGCCAGCAATCACCAGCTAGCTTCCTGTAGTGTAGAATATTTAAATATTATTTTTTAGGAAAGGATACCAAAGGAGCTAAGAAAATTTGAAAATAGAAGCAAAATTAAAAGTTTCCTAAAATTACATGTTCTTTATGAATCATACAAGTTTAATTTTGTTTTTCCTATCCCATTAATATAAAATCAACTTCACTATTGTACAGCATACGTATACACACACATACACACAGGCAAAAAGAAAACTTTAAACTTCCTTTAAGATCAGCTAACTCTGCAGATGATACTTAGGGTTGATTGACACCTCCTGCTAGCGGACGATTGGCCGCAAATCTGCAGAGGGCGGCATTGCACCAACAGTTCACAAGAACTGCTGGTGCAATGCTAAATGCTGAGAGCGTAATGCTGTCCGCATCCAGCGATGTCTATCGGACATAATCCGCTGATCGGATCATGTTGGACAGACATTTGATAAATAGGCCCCATAGTCATTGATTTCAGTGGCCATTATGCCTAAAATATATTTTCTTTAATGTGGTAGTCATATTAATTACATAGGGCCAGATTGGGAGTGGAGCACAAACTGGCGCTTTTTTAGTAATACCGGTGCACACAAATTGTATGGAAGCTTTGCGCTCACAAGAGAGTGCTTCCATAGGCTCCATTGGGAGCCTCGTTTTGATGCTGATAGACACGGTACAGAACCTAGCGCAGTGATGGGAAGCAAAGTTTCAAATATATGTATATATACATGTATATATTTATGTGTATATGTGTATATACACATATTAACACCTAAATATATATGTATATAAGCATATACATATATATTAACAGTGATAACACAGTCCCCATAGACCACAATTTAAAGGCACTTTCAGTGGCCTTTTTTTTTTAACACCCCACATCCGCTTACTTTAACCCCTTTATAACTGCTTTGTGCAGTTATTTTAATAAAAAAGAAAATATATTTTACATTTTTAAAAGGGAAATGTACATGGGGGGGGGGCAATTGGGGGACATTTTTTTAATTAACCAGAGTTCTGAATTCTGGTTAATTTTCCTAGTGCAAAGTGCTACCGCAAGCTCACAGTAACATTAGCCAGTCACTCGTAATAGCTGGTTATTTAATGTGCGCTCCATTTACCATTTACTGGAGTACGTTAAATTAGCGCTCCACTTGTAATTTAGCCCTAAAAAAATGAAATCTTGATTATATGAACAAGCTTAATCTTTGTAACAACGCCACTCTTTATTTACACAGAATATATAGTCATTATATGAAAGAGCTATAAGCTTTTATTTTCTGTCCTGTACACATTTTTGGTGATTTTTAAGGTTCTGCTACATTGAACCTGTCTGACTGATCTGCTTTTATATATTGTCAGACTAATACCCTGTCCACACGCTTTCCTGGATAATCCTGCTCAAACCCAAAAGAATGCTGCTACAATCTTGGGCAATTAAATGAGATTTTCAATGTACATTAAAATATTTGTGTCCAAAAACCTTGAGAGCCTAAGCACAAATTGGCTCATTTCGATCGGCTGCTTCCATTTTCTTTTTGCAGAATCCTGAATGTGTGAAATGTTCAATCCAAATACTGTAGATACAAGTCATTTCTCAATGACAGATGTGACAGATTGTTCTGTTTTTTTATTACTACATTGAAAACATCCATTTCTTATTTTATGAAAAATAGCAGCCTGTTCCTTTATCTTAAGTATAACATATAACACCTTTTCTAGAGTAACCATATGCTTTATTAATAACTAATTAACCAGCAAGTCATCAGCCAAGAAAATCTGTCTTTAGCTGAAATTATTGTACCATACAAAACTGCAGATCACTTTAATCTTTCATACAATATGTTCATTTTTATTTCATTTTTCCTATATTCACCTTGAGTAAAATAGTATGTTTGTTTGAGAGTCTGCAAGCTGGAGATCGTTACTAAATAAATCACATTATAATGCATACAGAGTACTGCAATCAAGCTTTTAACTCATAGCTTTCGTCCAGTCAATATTAAATGGAGATAGATTCCAATATTTATATATGCATATTATGTATCAGCAATACAGTACTGCATTGTAAATGATCTGCGTGTCAATTAAAAATAGAAATAATATTATGTTAACAAAATATTCAATGTTTTGCTATTTCAGAGTAGTTTAGGTATACACTCCTTAAAATGCCTATTGAAATGTTGTATATTTCTCACCTACCTTGCTGTAGCCAGTCAAAAACCATGTGTAAATGAGCCTGTGCACTGTTCTAATGTGATATTTGAGATACACTGCTATATACAAACTATAGTGAGCTCCCAAGTCTCCATTACGTTACTAATTCCCAACTAGTAAGATATTTAAGGTGACAAGTATGTTTCAAATGGTTTTGTATTTAACATTGAGTGAATGTTATTTTTCTTTCCTGGCAAGTAACTATCTGGTAAACTAAAGTGATGTTTTTCTACCTCTATAGAATCTTAACCCATAAAAGGCAAAGCATTTTCATTGATTGGTTGTTTTTTCAGCTACCTTCTAGTAAACCCTGCAGCTTGCTATTACCTGCTGGTGTTCAATTATCATCATTTGTTGAGTGTTCCCTGTTTATCATATCTTGATGTCTGTTACTTGCATATCATATCTTGCTGTTTGTTACTTGCATATCATATCTTGTTGTCTGTTACTTGCATATCATATCTTGCTGCAGGGCCGCCAAGAACAACTATTATTTTAAAAGACGATATCTGCATGAAATGGGCAGCCTCTGACGAAGTAGGTTAGAACCCCTATGAAACGCGAAAGGTCACGCCCACCATCTTTACGCCACTCTACCAGCTGTTACACTTAGCCAGCTCAATTGTGTGTGTGCAGCTGAGTTGTGTATGGCGGCCATTTCCTAATGTTTTAACTTTATTGTTTTAACTTAATTTGGGACATTTGGTGACCCATGGACTTCAATAAGGATATGATCCCCTTCAGTGAGCATATGAAGTGCTCTCAACATAGTTTGTACGGCTGTGAGTTAATTTAACACTCCTGGAACTTCGCCACTGTAGTACTCTGAGGGATATCGTTTGAGAGACCTCTTTGGTTTTCCAGTGTCCTAATCATACCTCATACTTGTTTGAGGTTAGAATTTGTGAGTTTTAATTTGTGAATGGTAATAAATTATTTGTGTGATTTGACCTACTGCGCTTAGAGTTGCGCTTTGTTTTTTATCATTTTCTATTTTAGTTATCACCCGGTCTCCAGTGCCATGACATGTAAGAGGCAGCAATTATAACCATTTGGTCCTGCTAATCTACTTTAAGTAGCATATCCTTTTGTTTATATTTGATGTACTGTTCATAGGGGTGCTGTTTTATTGTGTTTTTTTTATGTTTCATATATATATATATATATATATATATATATATATATTAATTACATTCCAGTTTACTGCCCCTTTATGCAAGGACTTTCCAGATGCAAGGAGGCATTTTATCTAAGATTTTTACATCTGCATAAAATGTTATACTCTCAGACTAAGATTGCTCAGTGTTTGAAATGACACAGGTTAACTTAACACTGTTCAGGTTACACTACAGCTGACTTAATACATACAAACAAGCCTACATCCTGCAATTAACCAGATCTAATGTTATGAGACAGAGTACCACAGCTTATGCTTCCACCAAGACCATATAGAGTACAGCATTTTCAAAATCCATAAGTACAAAAGTATTTGAAGTGGTACTCTTGGTTGGGGAAAATGGGGAAATAAAACAAACATATGTCAACCTTTCAAAAGTACTTTTCTTCATCTAGCCATCTACCCAGATCATTAATATACAATTTTGAATTCACAGAATTATTTTTGTTTGCACATTTACAAATATGTTTCTTTAAAAAGTGATCTCTTAATTTCTGCAATTTTTTTTATCATGCATGTCACACACTGTTGATTTAGGGGATGCAATGTGCAGAAATTTTACCTCCTGTTAGTGTTTCTGTGGGTGTCTGTGTTTATGTCTTTGTGCTTTTGTTTGTGTCTCTATGAGTGTGTATGTTTTTTTTTCTCCTGTGGGTCTCTCTGTGAGGGTGGGTGTATATGTATTTGTGCATTTTCTGTGGATATCTGTGAGGGTGTGTGCATATGTCTTTGCACTTTTTCTGTGGGTGTCTCTGTGAGGGTGTGTGTATGTATGTCTTTGTGTATTTTCTCTGGATGCCTCTGTGAGGGTGGGTGTTTATGTCTTTGTGTGTTTTCTGTGGATGTCTCTGTGATGGTGGATGTGTGTATGTATGTATGTCTGTGTTTTCTGTGGATGTCTCTGTGAGAGTGTGTGCGTATGTCTGTGTAATTTCTGCGGGTGTCTCTGTGAGAGTGTGTGTATGTCTTTGTGTGTTTTCTGTGGATGTCTCAGTGAGGGTGTGTGTATGTATGTCTTTGTGTTTTTTATGTGGTTGTCTCTCTGTGTGTATAAGTCTTTGTGTGTTTTCTGTGGGTGTCTGTGTGTGTGTGTGTGTGTGTGTAAATCTTTGTTTTCTCAGGCTGTCTTTGTCGGTGTTTCCTTGGGTGTAGTGCAAGTTTGAGTTTGTGTGTGTGTGTCCATTGTCTGTTCCTTTTTAGGACATTTTGACCTTACTATGGATTATTCACATCTTTCTACAGACTTTGAGACTAATGAGACCTTTCCGGAAGTCACCAATCCACTATTTAACCTTTAAATTATTGTTTAGGCAGTTCAGGGCCCTTCCTTTCAGCCACTGCATGCTGTTGTCATAATTTAGTTGGCATCTTCCTTGAAAAAAAGATAATCAGGACTCCATAGTTGGTTTTGTAAATCTCCTTTTTTGACAAAACTGTAGTCTACATCATTACTTGTCAGGTCAATGTAAACAAGTGCTGAGTGTCTATTTGGGTGTCTGTGTCTGAGTGTGTTTGTGTGTTTCTTTGCGTGTCAGCTAGAGTGTCTATATGTGAATCCTTATTTCTAGTGGTGTCCCTGCTTGCTGTCTGTTACTTGCATATAATATCTTGCTGTCTGTTACTTGCATATAATATCTTGCTGTCTGATACTTGCATATCATATCTTGTTGGCTTTTATATAGTGTTCAGCTAGCTCTACTTGTATATTATATCCTACTGTTCCCTGCTTGTTTGTTGTATTGTTTTCTGCTAGATGTTACTGTTAATTGCATATTAAATCCCACTGGCTATTACCTGTATGTCATATCCTGCTGCTTATTACTATATCTTGTGTCCTGCTGGCCATATATTGTATCTGCTTGCCTGCAGTAATTACAAGTCACTCTTCACTGCAGAAGCCTTTATCAAGTTGCTTGAGAGTACCTGTCACCCGTGGTCTGTCTGCAACATACTCTTATTGGACATTAGTTGTCAGTCTCTATTATTACCTTCTTGCCTAGAAACATCTGTCCATTTTGCCTCTTCCAAGTTTTGCTGCTCACTGACATTAGGACTTGCCTTTTTCATAGCAATATATTGATACTAGAAAACTGTGTTTAAAATTAAGTGAATCATATATTTTAATATGTAGCGTTTGCTGATAGGCTTTTTCAATATGTAGCACAAACACACATCATTCTGGAGAACTAAAAGAATTGGAATTGAGGAACTGTATTAATGACATTGCACCACTTAATATTTCTCACCTTGCTTTTCTACATTAACTTGAGAACTTGTATGTTTGTATGAAGCTAAAAGCATAACATATCACAGTGTCAGGCAAACAACAATAGATTGGTTTAAGCCATAAGCAAAAGTCCAATGATAGAGTCACCTTCTGATCTTTAACATCAGGGAATAATAAAACTGTATTATAGAGTGTTTCTATAACTTGCACAGCTTGAAGTGGAAACCAGCACACACAAGATGAAATAATTTATAGCCTTGAAACCTTACTTTTTGTTTTTAAACATTGTTTGGGATAAATGTTATTTACAATGTGTTCTTTGTGGCAAGTGTTCCGCTTAGAGTATAAAAAGTATTGTTTGATGTTAGGAGCAAACAAAATACAGCAGATGATAAGATGCTCTTAGAGACACGACTGTCTGTTATCTGTTCCTGGCTTATGCATTCTATTAATACAAGTTGTTCTCAGTATGAAATATAGTCCCTTTCAATACAGCATTAATAGAGATATTCTAACATTTCTATCTGGGAATTTATGTATAGAATTAATAAGTGCTTAAAGGGGCATTCAACTAAAAGTTAAATACTTATAAAAGATTTATTTAAGCAATGAAGCATATTAAAAAAAAGTATTCAGTGTAGTTCATTAATTAAATCACTTGCTAGTTGTAGAAATTAACTTAGCAAATTGTGTTTTCCACTTTTCTACAAGAAATGAGAATGTTTCTAATTTCAAACTAATTCAAACTTTAGCTTAATTCAGTTTTTCCATGAAAACATAATGTTTAAATATTGCATTATATAATTGTTTTGGGTTTAATTTTCCTTTCATTTTTCCTCATTTTAAGTTATGTTTGTGCTACTTTTTTATATAGATGATAGGAATATTTGATGCTTTCTTAAAGACATATTAAACCATTCGCTTTTGAAACATTAGTGTATGAAGAGCCTTTATTGTTAATGTAGGCAGCACCTTTTTTCCAATAAGAATGTGTTTTGAGCTTAGTTAATCAAATAGTTTTTCAAACTGACTGCCACATCTTTACTTTTCTGCTTAAAGTGTTAAAGGGAATTTAAACACTAAGCGCTAGATTACCGATTGGTACACTAATGGTTGCGTGCAAGTGAAAAGGGGTTTATCGTGGCTGTTTGCGTGTGTCTGATTTTTTTGTTCACATTACAAGTTGAAAGTAAATGCGTGTCGGGTTAGTGGTGCAACCTCAGAGCTCTTATTAACTTTTTCAGGAAACAAAAATGTATGACAAAATACATCAAACATACATTACAAAGTACACTTACACTCATAATAACACCATCTAATGAAAATTATTCAAAACTTTTGCACACAAAAGTTATAAGAGCGCAAAGATATGAGGTCTCAGGTGTTAGAAAAAAAAGTCAAGCAAAAGGCTTTAACATAGAGCCTATCCATAAAAGTAGTGAGATAATCTTGGTTTCTAACTATCGTCCAATATCATTGATCCCAGTATTGTCAAAAATCTTAGAAAAATGCGTCTATACACAACTATGTGAGTTTTACCAACAATCTTAACTATCTGACCCCTAAGCAATCAGGTTTTCGCCCGAATCAGTTCACTACAACTGCCCTCCTAAAAGTTTGCAACAACATCCAAACTGGCATGGAACAAGGAGACCTAACTGGAGCTATTTTAATTGATTTTGCAAAGGCCTTTGACACAGTAGACCATGACATTCTACTGCTCAAACTAAAAAGCTCAGGTATTGGTGATCGTCCACTAACCTGGTTTCGATCATATGAAGCGGATCGATTACAATATGTCTCCATTTCTGACAGCGACTCCCTCCCTCTCCTAGTCTCGTGTGGTGTTCTACATGGTTCCATTCTCGGCCGCCTATTATTCACATTATTTATAAATGATCTGCCTAATGTCTGCAAATCCTCAACTGTACACATGTACGCAGGCGACAGTAATCTATGCAAGCAAATCCGATCTACCGCAGCTTGAGGCAATGCTCCAAGACCAGTTCACAGAGGTAGAAAAGTGGATCTCAAAAAACAAACTCTTCCTAACTATGCATCAAAACAAAATCAAATTGCACACTGACCGCAGTCCACTCTTTCAATTACTTGGGTACCCCAATCTATCTTTTGGCCTTGACATAGAAAACTTGCATTTAAACTTTATCCAAAATTAGATGCCCTCTACAGAAACAAATAATGCCTAAGCCCTACAGTAAAGGAATAGATTGTACAGCAAATGATGATGCCAATCATTGATTATGGGGATGTACTGTAGTATATGCACCTGCACCGCAAACTCACCTTGATAAACTTAATACATTGTATAACTCGTTGTGCCGCTTTGTGCTACAATGTAACTACAGGACCCACTATTGTGACATGCTAAAAGAACTAAACTGGCTGTCGCTGGAATCCAGACACACCCTCCATCTTTCCAGCCTTGTGTTTAAGAGTTTTTCTAGGAAGCTCCCACCCTACCTGAGCAGAATGCTCTCCCCGGGTATTCCCACGTCCTATAACCTAAGATCTAGTACCAGCACATTATTTAGTTTGCCTCCATACAAAAAGAAAGCAGCTTGTTCATCCTTTTCCTACAGAGCACCACAATTATGGAACGACCTCCCGCACACTTTCAAACCTTCCCCAAGCCTAAAATCCTTTAAGAGATCCCTCTCTACATATCTAAAAACAGAATGCACCTGTCATGGTTTATTATATATTTCCTTCCTGTTCTATGTTACATTTTGTATATAGGGGTCAAGTCCTACAAAAAAGCGTGGGAACTCACCAAGACTTCCACCCCCTCACAATTAATATTGTTTTATACACACACGTACATACACACACACTGTATTTATCTGTATATAATCTATACACATTGGTTAATGACAGCAAATTAATTCCAATCATAGGTTGAATGTACCTTTGGGCCTGAGCCTCCTTCTTTGTCACAGAGTCTCACCCACTTAAGGTGGAATAGTCCTATTTCTGCTTAGGGAAGTTAATAACCCCAGAGTAAGCTGCACAAAAATGTAAGCACCATATGTTCCACACAGTGCGGGTGATCACACAGCAGGACTGCTAACAGGCTTGAATTTAGTGTATTGCAGGAAGTGTTACTGCCCATTACTAGAGGATCTCACTATCCCTCTAATCAGACTGTGTTCCAGCTCATCCCACCAGCAGCGCAGTGTTTACTGAAGAGTTTCTGTTCTCTGTCCAGAAGGAACTTAGTTCCTCCTGAAAAAATAGTGCAGGAACTCCGTTCTCATGGGTTCCCGCCTGACTTGACCCCTGATTTTACCCTATTATATCAATGCACCATTTTGTGGACCCAGGACATCTTGAAAACGAGAGAAATCTCAATGTATCCTTCCTGGTAAAATATTTTATAAATAAATAAATAAACATGCATACATATACATCTCTAAAGATGGATATATATATATATATATATATATATATATATATATATGTGTGTGTTTATGTATATGTATTTATATGTGTATATATGTATTTACAGTGATATATACACATACAGACACTTTTTTACCCTGTCTCTCTAAGGGGCATATACTGCCTTTCATATGGGAAGGAGATGCATACATTACAAAAGTGCACAATGAAAATTGTAATTTAAAAATCTTACAAAACGAATAATTGAACCTTTCACACAAAAGTACTCAAGAAAAAATTGTATTGTTAAGGTGCATCAAAAATCGTAACAAAATTGTTCACTAAGAAGTTGTATTTTATCAAAACTGTAAAATATGTATGTCAATTGCACAGACATAAATTATATTAAATATGCACAGAGTAAATTGTTATTAAAGTGGATTTGCAAAGTACAAAATACAAAGCATAATTGTTTTTTTCATAAAATTGACTAAACACGGGCGTTCCATGGGCGTATATTAAATTGACTCTCAAATTTCAGCATAATTCTCTAAACATTTCCTCCTTACAGATGTCACTGTTTTTTATCGCAAACTAAAAGGTTGGGACTTTTTATTAAAATATTTAAAAATCTAATTACTCAGAAAGGAAAGCCTATGCAAACAAAAATACCAGAGATTTTAAGGTACAGTGCACTGAAAACAGTGTAATTTGATTTGTATTTGGTGTAACATTAAAGTTTACCTCTGTATTTCATCCTCTATTGCAAACTTTTACCTAACAGATTACGAGTTTTGCGGTACTAACTTGCACGTTATTGTCACCGCTCACTTACCTACAGCGCTGGTATTACAGGTTTTTATAAACCCGGCATTAAAAGACAAGAAGTGAGCGTAGAGCAAAATTGAGCTCCATACCGCACTCCAATACCAGCACTGCTTAAGTCAGCGGTGAGCTGGTTTTACGTGCTCATGCACGATTTCCCCATAGACATCAATGGGGAGAGCCAGCTGAGAAAAAGTCTAACACCTGCAATAAAGCAGCGTAAAGCTCCGTAACGCAGCCCCATTGATTCCTACGGGCAAACACATTTTATGTTTACACCTAACACCCTAACATGAACCCCGAGTCTAAAAACCCCTAATCTTACACTTATTAACCCCTAATCTGCCGCCCCTGACATCGCTGACACCTACATTAAATTTATTAACCCCTAATCTGCCGCTCCACACACTGCCGCAACCTACATTATACTTATTAACCCCTAATCTGCTGCCCCCAACATCACCAACACCTACATTATATTTATTAACCCCTAATCTCCCGCCCCCAATGTCGCTGCAATTTACCTACACTTATTAACCCCTAATCTGCTGCCCCCACTGGCGTCGCCACTATAATAAACATTAGTTAAATATTATTAACCCCTAATCTGCCACCCCTAACATCGCCGCCACCTACCTACAATTATTAACCCCTAATCTGCCACCCCCAACGTCGCCGCCACTATACTATATTTATTAACCCCTAAACCTAAGTCTAACCCTAACACCCCCTAACTTAAATATAATTTAAAAAAAATCTAAATAAAACCTACTATTAATAACTAAATAATTCCTATTTAAAACTAAATACTTACCTATAAAATAAACCCTAACCTAGCTACAATATAACTAATAGTTACATTGTATCTAGCTTAGGTTTTATTTTACAGGCAAGTTTGTATTTATTTTAACTAGGTAGAATAGTTACTAAATAGTTATTAACTATTTAATAACTACCTAGCTAAAATAAATACAAATTTACCTGTAAAATAAAACCTAACCTAAGTTACACTAACACCTATCACTACACTACAATTAAATAAATTACCTAAATTAAATACAATTAACTAAATTAAATACAAATACCTAAATTACAAAAAAAAAACAAACACTAAATTACACAAAATAATAAACAAATTACAAGATATTTAAACTAATTACACCTAAACTAATAGCCCTATCAAAATAAAAAAGTCACCCCAAAATAAAAAAAAACCCTAGCCTAAACTAATCTACCAATAGCCCTTAAAAGGGCTTTTTTGCGGGACATTGCCCCAAATAAATCAGCTCTTTTACCTGTCAAAAAATACAAACAACCCCCACAACAGTAAAACCCACCACCCACACAACCAACCCCCCAAATAAAACCCTAACTAAAAAAACCTAAGCTCCCCATTGCCCTGAAAAGGGCATTTGGATGGACATTGCCCTTAAAAGGGCATTTAGCTCTATTGCAGCCCAAAGCCCTAGCCTAAAAATATAACCCACCCAATAAACCCTTAAAAAAACTAACACTAACCCCTGAAGATCCACTTACAGTTTTGAAGAGCCGACATCCATCCTCAACGAAGCTGGGAGAAGTCCTCAACGAAGCGGCAAGAATTCTCAACCAAGCTGGGAGAAGTCTTCATCCAAGCCGGGAGAAGTTGTCCTCCAGACGGGCAGAAGTCTTCATCCAGATGGCATTTTCTATCTTCATCCATCCGGTGCGGAGCGGGTCCATCTTCAAGATATTCGGTGTGGAGCATCCTCTTCAAACAAAGTCTTCTTCCAGAATGAAGGTTCCTTTAAATGACATCATCCAAGATGGCGTCCCTTAGATTCCGATTGGCTGATAGAATTCAGCCAATCGGAATTAAGGTTGAAAAAATCCTATTGGCTGATGCAATCAGCCAATAGGATTGAACTTCAATCCTATTGGCTGATCCAATCAGCCAATAGGGTTGAGTTCGCATTCTATTGGCTGATTGGAACATTAGGATTTAACCATTGAAGTTAAATCCTATTGGCTGAGCCAATCAGCCAATAGGATTGAGCTCGCATTCTTTTGGCTGTTTAGTGTTTATTAAAAAAATAGATGGTGGCTTAAACATTTTAGTATTTGTTGTAGACTGTTTAAAGTGAAGGTAAACTTGAGCATAGTCGCTCAAGTCATAGGATTTAAAAAAAAAAAAATTCATAAAATGTGTAGGATATACGTATCTTCTGCGATTTTTACCTTGTAATGAAAGAAGGATAAGTGCCGTTCCTCCGCCGGCCACATTCAACAATTGCTAAATTTGCCCATTTTTATTGGTTTTATCCTAAGCTAAAGCTAACTCTAGTCACATTAATTTGATATAAAATACATATTGCAGGTACTTGAGAACTCCTACAGGATTAAACCTGTGACATTTAGAAAGTTATAATTTAGCGTACTCTGTGCACTTTTTTTAAATAACTGCATATTATTATTGAATTCTAAAACATTACACTGGCTGACAAGGATCCGGTAACATGAACAAAAACAGATGATTTCGACTAATTCACTGAATTAAAAATTCCTCATTTCCTCATTATTTTGTATAGAATATACTGTAAAGTGAGTTGTGTATTAGCAAGAGTCTATTTTAAAATAGAGCATGCAATTTTAAGCAACATTCTAATCTACTACTATTATAAATTTTTCTTTGTTCTATTGGTATCTTTATTTTAAAAAAGCAGGGCCTCCATTACATATGCAGCGTCGCCCGCAAAAGCTGTCAACGCCAAATTTTACCCGATTTTGGTATTGCATATACAGTGTAGCATACAAGTAACGTGCGTATATTTCACCCGTCGCTTGCAATTTTTACTCCCATAGGCTAACATGGGACCGTGCCGTAAATCGGTATCCAATATCCTGAGTATGGGAGCACCGTAACTCCCGAAAATGCCTGCAAAAATAAACTAACACCTAACGCATGCGCAATGTCTATCTATCTGTCAACCGCAATCCCCCACTGCAATAACTAATAAACTCTATTAACCCCTATATCCGCCATCAAACCCACACCGCAAGTAATAACTCAATTATTAACCCCTAAATCCGCCAACCCCAACATCGCAAACTACCTCTTAAAAATATTAACTCTTAATCCGCCATTAACCCACAACGCAATAAACCTATTCAAGTATTAATCCCTAAACCGCCATAGCCCACATAGCCTATTAAATGCATTAACCTCTAATCTGCCGCCGCCAACGTCGCCGCCACTATAATAAAGTTATTAACCCCTAAACCTAAGTCTAACCCTAACACCCCCCTAACTTAAATATTATTTAAATAAATCTAAATAAAATTACTATTATTAACTAAATTATTCCTATTTAAAACTAAATACTTACCTATAAAATAAACCCTAAGATAGCTACAATATAATTAATAATTACATTGTAGCTATTTTAGGATTTATTTTTATTTTACAGGCAACTTTGTATTTATTTTAACTAGGTACAATAGTTATTAAATAGTTATTAACTATTTAATAGCTACCTAGTTAAAATCAAGATAAATTTACCTGTAAAATAAATCCTAACCTAAGTTACAATTACACCTAACACTACACTATCATTAAATAAATTAAAATAATTAACTACAATTACCTAAAATTAAATATAATTAAATAAAATAAACTAAAGTACAACCCCCCCTCACTAAATTACAGAAAATAAAAAAAATTACAAGAAGTTTAAACTAATTACACCTAATCTAAGCCCCTTAATAAAATAAAAAAGCCCCCCAAAATAATAAAATTCCCTACCCTATACTAAATTACAAATAGCCCTTAAAAGGGCTTTTTGCGGGGCATTGCCCCAAAGTAATCATCTCTTTTACCTGGAAAAAAAGAAATACAACCCCCCAACATTAAAACCCACCACCCACACACCCAACCCTACTATAAAACCCACCCAATCCCCCCTTAAAAAAAACCTAACACTACCCCATTGAAGATCTCCCTACCTTGAGCCGTCTTCACCCAGCCGGGCATAAGTGGACCTCCAGAGGGGCAGAAGTCTTCATCCGATCCGGCCAGAAGAGGACATCTAGACTGGCAGAAGTCTTCATCCAGGCGGCATCTTCTATCTTCTTCCATCCGGAGCGGAGCGGGTCCATCTTTAAGACATCCAACGCAGAGCATCCTCTTCCATACGACGGCGACTGAAGAATGAAGATTCCTTTAAATGACGTCATCCAAGAGGTGTCCCTTCAATTCCGATTGGCTGATAGAATTAAGGTAGGGAAAATCCTATTGGCTGATGCAATCCGCCAATAGGATTGAGCTTTCATTCTATTGGCTGATTGGAACAGCCAATAGAATGCAAGGTCAATCCTATTGGCTATTGACCTATTGAACTTCAATCCGATTGGCTGATTGCATCAGCCAATAGGATTTTTTCTACCTTAATTCTGATTGGCTGATAGAATTCTATCAGCCAATCGGAATTGAAGGGACACCATCTTGGATGACGTCATTTAAAGGAACCTTCATTCTTCAGTCGCCGTCGGATGGAAGAGGATGCTCCGCGTCGGATGTCTTCAAGATGGACCCGCTACGCTCCGGATGGAAGAAGATAGAAGATGCCGCCTGGATGAAGACTTCTGCCGGTCTGGATGTCCTCTTCTGGCCGGATCGGATGAGGACTTCTGCCCCTCAGGAGGTCCACTTGTGCCCAGCTGGGTGAAGTCGGCTCAAGGTAGGGAGATCTTCAAGGGGGTAGTGTTAGGTTTTTTTAAGGGGGGATTGGGTGGGTTTTAGAATAGGGTTGGGTGTGTGGGTGGTGAGTTTTAATGTTGGGGGGGTGTATTTCTTTTTTTCCAGGTAAAAGAGCTGATTACTTTGGGGCAAGTATTTAGTTTTAAATAGGAATAATTTAGTTAATAATAGTAATCTTATTTAGATTTATTTAAAAAATATTTAAGTTAGTGGGGGTTAGGGTTAAGACTTAGGTTTAGGGGTTAATAAGTTTATTATAGTGGCGGCGACGTTGGCGGCCACGTTGGCGGCGGCAGATTAGGGGTTAATACATTTAATAGGCTATGTGGGCTATGGCGGTTTAGGGGTTAATACTTGAATAGGTTTATCGCGTTGTGGGTTAATGGCGGATTAAGGGTTAATAGTTTTAAGAGGTAGTTTGCAATGTTGGGGTTGGCAGATTTAGGGGTTAATAGTTTAAATAGGCATATTGCGTTGTGGGGGGTTGTCGGTCTAGGGGTTAATACATTTAATATTAGTAATGAGAGGGGGGATTGCAGATATAGGGGTTTTACGTGTCGGGCTTATTTTTTATGAGGCGTGTTAGACTTTTACGGAAGATTTGTTATTTTATTTACTTTTCTTAGGCGCCGGCAGTTTCTAAAGTGCCGTAAGTCACTAGCGACTCCAGAAATTTGTCTTTACGCTCATTTCTGGACATCGCTAGTTTAGCCGACTTACAGCGCTTTATAAACTGCCGGCGGGGTTTATATAATACCCCGATGTGCGAGGTGAAATTACGGATGGCGCAGGTTCCACGCTTGCGCCAAAACCTGCGCCGTATATTTGATCGCGCCCCAGGAATGTAAGCTTTGAAGCCAGCCCATTTTTGATTCAGAACCTTGGTAGCGCTTGCTGATTTAGACACCAATTAGCAAGCGCTACCCAGGTGCTGAAACAAAAATGGGCCAGTTCCTAAGTTTTACATTCCTGTTTTTCAAATAGAGATACCAAGAGAATGAAGATACATTGATAACAGGAGTAAATTAGAAAGTTGCTTAAAATTACCTTTCACGTTAAAATATAAACATTTTTAAAAAGTGTTCTTTAATATGCATGATAGACATTTGCTTAACATCCCTTTGAGATCAGTTTTGTTTTTTTAACATTTGCATAGGCGATCAAACTCATTTCAAGATGATTAATGTCCAAAGTTTGAAAACTAATGGACAAAATTGGGTTTCATATTCTTTTAATGCATACGTCAACTACAGTACATAATGTAATGCAGGTGCACACAGCATATATATAGATGCTTTCTATGATGTATGCACAGTCAAAATATTTTGTTTGTTTTTACCAGAAACATACATACTAATACATTTGTGCTGCAAAATGTATCTAATTAGAATTAAAATGAACTGATGTGCTTTTCAGTTTTGATTATTATGCCCCTTTAATATGTTAAGTAATGCCTTTTTGGATAAACACACTGCACAATCCACACAGCAGAGATGAGTTTGTACTGCTCATTTGTATGCCTTACACAGTGTACAAACAATTCTTGCAAAAGAAACAGATGGAGAGAGGGGGATAGAAATAAAAGGAGGACTTTGAGATAAATGATCTTTAAAACAATTTGGAGAAAGTGGCTGCTGTGTGGGAGGAGAAGGAATAAAAAACTAGAAAAGCATAAGAAGTATTGCTGAACCATTGTGCACTCTGGGCATATATTTCAACTTGGCTATGTACTCTACAATATACACATTTACTATAAAGAAAACGCCGGGGGGTAGCTCTATTTTTTTAAATTACATCTCTACTGTTTGATATTTGCTTTCATTGTCTCACTGCTGTATATAAGCATTGGGCTGGAATGCTGGTTATTTATAAATTAAACATATTCTGTAATTTCATTATAGCTGCAAATTATTCATATAGTGTATGGACTGTTCAGTGTTAAACCCTATTTTTAAGGTGCTTATCATTTTGAAATTGGTAAATAAATGTGTTTTTGGCAGTTTTGTGGGCCAAAATGTTAATAGAATGCAAGTAAGTTGATTGGATACTGTTGTGATCTTTAAAGGGGCATACACGTGCTAAAAGAAAATGCTCTAACTTGTTTTACTTATTATACTATTGCTGCATATAATGTTGTGTTTAACCACCCAACAAGGGGTAAAGTCAGCAGTGCACTACTGATAGCTAGCTGAACTGAAAAGAGGCACAGTAGTGCATGTGTATAGTCACCAATCACCAGCTCCCAGTAGTGCATGTGTATAGTCACCAATCACCAGCTCCCAGTAGTGCACGTGTATAGTCACCAATCACCAGCTCCCAGTAGTGCATGTGTATAGTCACCAATCACCAGCTCCCAGTAATGCATGTGTATAGTCACCAATCACCAGCTCCCAGTAGTGCATCATGTGTATAGTCACCAATCACCAGCTCCCAGTATTGCATGTGTATAGTAACCAATCACCAGCTCCCAGTAGTGCATGTGTATAGTCACCAATCACTAGCTGCCAGTAGTGCATGTGTGTAGCTATCAATCATCAGCTCCTAGTAGTGCATGTGTATTGTCACCAATGGCAAGCTCCTAGCAGTCCATGTGTTTAATCACCCAGAATTAACCAAGAATTCTAAGAGAACAGAGTAAATTTAATAATAGAAATAAATTGAAAAGTTACTCTTCAATGTTAAGAGATAGAGAAATTATTTGCATAATCTACATCAAAATCCACTGTCCCACTCTTTATGAAATTTGGCATGAAGATAATATATGGAATTACATTATATATAGTATGTGCTTTATTTTGTGTAAAAAAAGCAAGTGTTTTCTGAGATATATGCTTTAAAGTTAACATAAATTGCACAGGCTCAGTAATAAGAAAATATTATATTTTGGCTGAATATTTGTTGCAGGTTTGTTACCATTCTTTCCAATGAGAAGAGCAAATACACACTCACCGGCCACTTTATTAGGTACACCTGTTCAATTGATTGGTAACACAAAATGCTAATCACATGGCAACAACTCAATGCATTTAGGCATCTAGACGTGGTGAAGATGACTTGCTGAAGTTCAAACCAAGCATCAGAATGGGGAAGAAGGGGCATTTAAGTGACTTTGAACGTGGTATGGCTGTTGGTGCCAGACGGGCTGGTCTGAGTATTTCAAAAACTGCTGATCTGCTGGATTTTCACGCACAACCATCTCTAGGGTTTACAGAGGATGGTCTGAAAAAGGGAAAATATCCAATGAGCTGCAGTTGTGTGGACGACAATGCCTTGTTGATGCCAGAGGTCAGAGGAGAATGGGCAGACTGGTTTGAGATGATAGAAAGGCAACAGTAACTCAAATAACCACTTGTTACTACCAATGTATGCAGAATACCATCTCTGAAAGCACAACACATCGAACCTTGAAGCAGATGGGCTACAGAAGCAGAAGACCACACCGGGTGCCACTCCTGTCAGCTAAGAGCAGGAAACTGAGGCTACAATTCGCACAGGCTCACCAAAATTGCACAACAGAAATACCAAAACATTTCAAGTTAAAAGAGGACGCAAATCAAATAGAGATAGGCAGAGAGCGGTTAAAATTTTAAAACAGTTTATTAAAACAAACACAGCAACAAATGAATGCAATAATATCTGATTTCACATTATTTGTACTTGGATATACTACACAATGAGGCGCCTCTTCTTTTGTTCCTATTCTCAGGGAAGCTGTTTCACCAAAATTGGACAATAGAAGATTGGAAAAACGTTGCCTGGTTTGATGAGTCTCAATTTCAGCTGCAACATTCAGATGGTAGGGTCAGAATTTGGCGTAAACAACATGAAAGCATGGATCCATCCTAATGGTGTGGGGGATATTTTCTTGCTAGACTTTGGGCCTCTTAGTACCAATTGAGCATTGTTTAAATGGCACGGCCTACCTGAATACTGTTGCTTACCATGTCCATCCCTTTATGACTACATTGTACCCATCTTCTGATGACTACTTCCAGCAGGATAATGCACCATGTCACAAGCTCAAATCATCTCAAACTGGTTTCTTAAACATGACAATGAGTTCACTGTACTCCAATGGCCTCCATAGTTACCAGATCTCAATCCAATAGAGCACCTTTGGGATTTGGTGGAAAGGTAGATTTGCATCATGGATGTGCAGTCGACAAATCTGCAGCAACTGCGTGATGCTATCATGTCAATATGGACCAAAATCTCTGAGGAATGTTTCCAACACTTTGTTGAATCTATGACATGAAAAATTCAGGCAGTTCTGAAGGCAAAATGGGGTCCAACCCAGTACTAGCAAGGTGTACCTAATAAATTGGCCGGTGAGTGAATACTACAAATTTTAACAACAATCTTACATTATAGAATTCTAACAATTACAATAACTAATTTTTCAATGCAAACAGAAAATAAAACTTGCTGACTGAATATGAGTCAGTGACTAGCTTGCAAAGGCACAGAAATTTAACTGCATGATCCAATAGCTCCAATAGTGATTGTAAATGTCTGAGCTTCCCCTAGTCTCCAACCTACCTTGCCCAGATTAAGGATTGATTGGACAAGCCTGCATAACTAAAATCCAACATGTAGTTCCTAACTGGTTGTCCTTAATGTCAATCATTAGTAATACTGGCTTCGATTGCAATCTATTAATGATTTGCTCTGGAAAACACATTTTTTCTTTCTGACCAAATTAGGAGCCGAGATTCTCGAGTGATAACAATGCTATATTATTTTAGTTGTTAAAAATCCATTGCCATAAATCAGTTTTCAACAGAAAAACCCTTGAAAAGGTATTTGTTGTGTAAATACTTTTTTTCTAAATAGAAACTGGGAGGTCTCCTGAAACGGATATGTACAATAGCCTATTCACACTTCCTAAAGTTACAGGTATGCTTTATTCATGTAATCCCTTTGTTCACTCTGTTAAAGGACCGTTTCCATTTTGTTGTGAAATGAAAACAAAATGGCTATTACGAGTTTCTATGCCAAACACTTTTTTTTTACTGGATTTTAACTTTGATTAAACTGTAAATCGTGTTCCCTTCGCTTTACAAAATTATATCTTCTTAAGAGAAGAGACCCTTAAATAGGCTGACTATGTTGCTGCTTTAAAAAGGGACAAATATGAAAAATACATATGTCAGGGATGTTTTCAGGGCTGTTTAAAGAAATGTTTTGTATAAGAACCCTGACATATGTAATTTTCATGTGTCCCTTTTTAAAGCGGCAATATGGTCACCCTACCTTTAAATGAGATTGTGCCTTTGTGAAAGGATTTTTACAGGGTATGCGCCTCTATTGCACTCTAAGTCCAAACTGATTCAGAAGAGTGCCTTGTACAGTATCTAGCTACTGGTTTTACAGTATATGTTTTTACATGTTATGGCTATTGTCATAATTTAAGATGACTTGTTTTGTTATATTGAAGTTAATTTATACTTTTGAGTTATGTTTTACTGATATTATTCTAATATGATTTGACTTGTTATTTATAACAAATGTATATTTTTTATTCACAAATATAGTTTGTATTTTTATGGTATACATAAAGGTATAATACTAAATCTCTGTATATAGTGAGATTTATTATTTGTTTTTTATTTAATAATTGATTTCTTGGACAATTATTTATAAATATGTGATCATTACTATATTTAAATTTTCAGCTGGATATTGTATACAATTTCTGTTTCTCGTTTTACGTTTTTTTAAATTTTATTTTATTCCTCTTTTCCCTTTTTATACATATTACTGCAAGTGTAGGTTCTTGTACTTTTATTTTTTTTAAATCAAGCTTTATTAGACAAATCAAATAAAAATAAAATACAAGGTCACTTGAGTATACAAAATTACAGCGCATTCCCGAGCACCAAAACAAAGATTTCGTGACAGAAAGCTTGGCTTTTTAACAATATTTCAACAAACGTTATGCGAAACAATGTAGGTTAAATATTTACAAACATTTAATTTCCAGTACAACAGGAAGGTAATAGAGTGGTTACCGTTTATCAAAGAGAGGAAAGAAGAGTTGGGGTTGGAAAAAGGGGGAGCAGAAGGGGAAAGAGAAGAGAAGGAGAACAAAAAAAAAAAAAAAAAAGGGGGGTGGTGGTGGTGGGTAGGCCATAAGCCACGGGGAGTATTTTTGTATAGCAGAATTGTAATTTGCAGACTTCACGCAGGGGCAGAGCACCAGAAGGCCATCATCAATTCAAAATTAGCCAATTGGTTGCACTTAAAATAGTGTAATTTTTCCAGAATTAATAGCTCATCTACAGAGGAGTGCCATTCCTCAAGCGTGGGTACTTCCTTAGATTTCCACATCTTGGGGATAAGTTGCTTAGCTCCAGTGAGCATTAGCAAAAGGAGCGCCCGCCCATGGTTAGTTTTAATGTTAGGAAGGTGTAGGAACAATAGGGTTTCAGGCGTGTTTGGTATAACTATGTTCAGTTTAGCTGACATTACGCCCATGACTGTCACCCAAATATTGGACAGCCTGGGGCAAGACCATCATATATGTGTGAGTGTACCCAGCTCTCCGCACCCCCTCCAGCAAGCCGCATTGGCCACCGGAAATAACTGATGGAGTCTGACAGGTGTGTAATACCACCTTGTCACAAGCTTTAGCTGTATTTCCTGTACCTTAGCTGACACAGAGTAGCATTTAATCAGGTCAAAAGATTTGAGCCAGTCATCCTCCTCTATTGTGTTGTTAAGTTCCCTATGCCAAACCCTAGTATATGAGGGTAACTGTATGTCTGGTGGAATAAGGAGGAGTTTGTATAATTTGGATATCAATTTCTTAGGTGGAATGGGTCCAGTGCACAGGGCTTCAAATGGTGTTAAGTCTCTAAGAAATTTGCTCTTTTGTTTATGAGACGTCAGAAAGTGCGAGAGCTGGTGGTATCTTAACCAAGAGGAAAAAATGGGCCCTAGTTGTTCCTGTAATTTTTGCTGAGACCTGAGCTTACCTTCCTCCTGAGCAAAATGAAAAATTCCTGATCTTAAACTGTAAGGTGAACACATACGCTTGCTAAGGTCATAGTAAGGTGTATCAGGGTTTTCTATGATGGGGAGCATTGGTGAAAAGGTGGAGGAAATATGTGTGCTTGTGGCTATTAGTCTGTCCCATGTAAGAAGAGTTTCAAGTGTTAGGTGATACTTTTGAATCAATTTGGGGCGTTTTGACGCCGGAATCCACACCAGCGTGCCAACGTTGTTTAGTTGGAGAATCTGTCCATCTATTCTAACCCATTGCTTTTGTGTGGTGTTATGAGCCCATTCAGCTAGTCTCTGTAACAGGATGGCCCTTCTATAAAAAATCAAGTCAGGAAAGCCCAAGCTTCCCCTGTCACGAGGGAGGTACAGCGTCTTCCTAGGTATTCGTGGTCTAGTCCCTGTCCAGATATATTGCTCTATAGTTCTCTGTAGTTGGGGTAAAAAATCTGTCGGTAAGTGAGTTGGGACTGTCTGCATTACATATAATATGCGGGGTAAAATATTCATCTTGATTAAGCCTATCTTCCCTAACCAAGACAAAGATTTATTCTTCCACGAGGACAAATCATTAATAATCTCCTTCCGCAGAGTTAAGTAGTTATTTTTAAAAATATCTGAGGGTTCAGCTGATAAGAACATGCCTAAGTATTTCAGTTTGGATACAGCTATGGGTACTTTGTATTCTGTTTCTAGGAGCTGAGTGTGTGCAGCAGGTGCATTTATATTAAGGAGCTCCGATTTAGATAAATTTAAATGAAAGTTAGACAAAGCTCCGTACTCTTCTAGTTCCTTCAAGAGTTCAGGTACTGAGGTGTCGATACTCGTAAGAGTGTAGAGAACATCATCGGCGTATAAAGCCTGCTTATGTTCCTCATTTCCAATTTGCACTCCCTTTATATTTGGGTTGTTTCTGACCTTCTGGGCTAGAGCCTCAATTGAGAGGACAAAGAGTAGGGGTGATAAGGGACACCCCTGATGAGTGCCATTTGAAATAGTAAATTTGTCTGACAAGGTACCATTCAGTCTAACACGCGCATTGGGCGCTGAGTATAAAGCAAAAGTCATATTAATAAAGGCTTGCCCGAAATTCATTACCTTCATGACCTGATGCAGAAAAAGCCAATCGACGCGGTCAAAGACCTTCTCTGCATCCATTGAAAAGAGGGCCATGGGCACACCCTCGGCTTGGGCATAATTTAGTAGCTGGAATACTTTGTTAGTATTGTCCCTTGCTTCTCTTTCGGGCACAAAGCCCGCCTGGTCTGTCGAGATGATATTAGGGAGATATTTATTAAGGCAGTTTGCTAATATTTTAGCTAGAATTTTGATATCCATGTTCAATAACGATATGGGCCTAAAATTTGTGGGGGAGGTAGGGGGCTTACCCGGTTTAGGGATGATAGTAATATGCGCTTCGAGCATAGTGCTTGTAAGGGTGTGGTTATCTATCAGATCATTAAACAGATGAAGCATCACAGGGCCCAATGTTTTCTTAAATAATTTGTAGTATTTAAGTGAGTAACCATGTCATGTAGTAAAAGGTTCAAATTGTCGTCTTAACGGATTTAATTATTTTAGTAGGGGTACTGGTCGAGCCATTAGATGTATCAACCGTTGCATCCATAGTTATATTAAAGTCCCCTGATAGGAACACTGGGCCCCTTGCAAAGTCCAGAAGAAGCTTTGATATTTTAGTCATAAACAGATGTTGATCAGTATTTGGGCTGTAGAGGGTAGCTAAGGTAATTGGATGCTCATATAATAGCCCTGTTAGTAGTAAGTATCTGCCGTCTGGGTCCTTCTTCTTCTTAGGGGGGCCGGACGCAAAGAAAGCTGTGGGGTATTGTGTATTGAACCATTTAGGTTCCCTGCCCCTGTGGAAGTGAGTCTCCTGGAAAAAGAAGACATGACTGTGCAGATTTTTGAGAGCATTAAAGGCTATCAACCGCTTACCTGGGTTATTCAGTCCTTTGGCATTGATTGTGGTTAAAGTAAGGCCGTGGGAGCCAAATCTGCTATTTTGATGGTTCATACTGTAGGGGAGAGAAAAAAAAAAAAAAAAGAGAAGAGAAGAGACAAAAGGGGAGGGGGGGTAAGGAAAGCAAGGGAGAAAAAAGGGTGAAGACTTATAGGAAAATGACCAGATGGGAAAAAAGAGTGTAAGAGAAAGTGAAGAGGAAAAAAGCTGGAGTATTAGAATAAACAGACAATACGCTGGTAATAGGTTAAATAGTATTTGTGATTAGTCACAAACCTACTGGAATTAAGCAACAAACAAAATCAATCGGGGTTGTAACCCCCAGGCAATAACAATGATTATGTTATATAAATTACTCTTGGTGGATAAAGGGCCACCCGAGAAAGAGGTGGTAAGTGTTTGCCATAAAGGGAGGGTTGTCAACTGAGGTCTGGTGGGGAGCAAGTCCATCTCTCTTACGAACTTCAAGTTATATAACTTGTATAAAAATTCAAAACATAACCAATGAACAAGCAGGGCATGGCCCGCAGCTTGGGCTCTCTCGGTGTCTACGTCCCTAAACTCTCCGCACTCCTATTTACTCAAGAATCTTACAGGTTTATCTCAACCCCCCCCCTGCCATAACCCTATAAGCACATTGTCCTCTTCCCCCTGGACCTGCAATAAAAGCTGGTTAAGTAAATATACATTTAGTAATACATAAGTCAAATATTACACAATTCCAGGAGATAAAAGAAAAAAGGATACAATTGCAGTGGGCTCAAGGAGAAGGCCCCATAATCTCTTTTCCAGTGCCCATAGCACCGTTACAATCCAAGCTAGATTGATGAAGTAGAAGGCTCAGGGGGGCTGACTCATTGCTGAAGGACTTCATTGATAGAGAGATTATCATAAAAAACCTGGACTTCCATTCCTGCTTTTTATGTTGCAGTTTTGTTATTGTTGGTAGCCACTATAGACACTGGGAACCCCCAGCGGTAGGGGATTTTATGCGCTCTCAGATTGGCTTTGATGTGTCCAAGTTCCCTCCTCTTCTGCAAGGTAGTTGGGGATAAGTCCGAGAAGATCTGTAGTTCCTCACCCGCATGTTGTACCGGGTAATTTAGAAAGCGGACTATGATGTCTCTAGGTGGTGCTTTGGGGGGTAGTTTTGCTCTGAGTGCCCTATGAGCACGCTCCAATAATATTTCTGGGGAGGGGGGTATCCTTTAATGTGCGGAAAAGGCTCTGCAGGTAACCATCTATGGCAGGAGGGTGGATGGTCTCAGAGACCCCTCTGATATGTAAATTGTTCCTGCGGCCTCTGTTGTCGAGGTCCTCAAGCTTATCAGACATTTGCTGTATAACCTCTGCCTGCCCCTGGATCTCTGTATTCATGAGTTGACTAGAGGCCAAACTGGCTGCTTGTGCTGATTTGACCTGTGTGATTCTGGTATCAAGCACTGTGATGTCTTTTCTGAGGTCGTTGACTGAGACCTGAATTTAATCTTATTAAGAGAAACTAAAGCATTTTCTTGATTCATCAAAAAAGTCATCATTTAGAAGTCAACTGTTGTGTCTTAAGATGGTAGTGGGTGCGTGGTTCTGCTTGTTTGGATTTCCAATTTCCATAAATACTCTTTACACACATATGGCTAGATTACAAGTGGAGCAATAGTTTATCAGTCATAAACATTATTATTTTATTATCATACTTTATTTATGAAGTGCAAACATATTCCGCAGCGCTGTCCATGGGTACAATTCATTTAAACAAAACAATGATATATAACTTGCAAGAGACAGGACAAAATTTGACGAACATATACAGGAGGAATTGAGGGCCCTATCCCCGTGGGAATTTACAATCTAGAAGGTAGAAGGTTGAGAAACAGGAGGTGAGGACTGCAAGAGTGAGAAAGAAGTTAATACATAGATAGATGAGGGAAATATTGGGTTGGGTGGTAGGCTTCTCTGAACAAAAAAAATCTTCAGGGAGCATTTAAAAGAAAAAAGATTAGGGGAAAGCCTGACAGCATGAGGGAGAGTGTTCAAGAGGGTAGGTGATGCACAACAGAAGTCCTGTAATCTAGCATGGGAAAAGGTGATAGTTGAAGATGCAAGGAGCATGTCATTGTTGGATCAAAGTGGGTGGGCTGGAGTATACTTGTTGATTAGAGAGGATAGGTAGAGGGGAGCGGCGTTGGTGAGAGCTTTGTATGTAAGGTTGAGGGTTTTGAATTAAATTCTGCTGTGAATGGGGAGCCAATGAAGGGACTTGCAGAGAGGTTCAGCAGATACAGAGCAAAGGGAAAGGTGGATTAGCCTGGCAGAGGCATTTAGGATGGATTGAAGTGGGGAGAGGTGGGAAAGAGGAAGGCCAGTAAGTAGGTTATTGCAGTAGTCAAGTCGGTAAATATTAAGGGAGTGGATTATTTGCTTTGTGGTGTTAGCACTCAGAAAAGGGTGAATCTTGGAAATATTACGTAGGTGGTTGTGGGCAGGATGAAGAAAGCGATGGGATGTGGGGGATGAAGGATAGGTTTGAGTCAAGTGTAACTCCGAGGCAGCGGACTTGGGGTGATGGGGAGATGATGATGCCGTCAACAGGGATAGAAAAGTCAGAAGTTGGCGTAGAGCTAGGGGGGGGGGGGGGGGTTAAAAAGGAGCTCAGTCTTGGACATTTTAATCTTTATCCCAGATAAGCAGTCTCTGACAAGGTAAAAAAATTACGCTCTCAGGTTAGCGCTGGTATTACAAGTTAAAAGTACAAAGTTAGCATGTGAGGGAAAAACAGATATGGTGACAGGGCTTACTCCCTCTCCCCATAGACTTCTATTGTGTGCGGTAAAGGAAGCCTTTTCATTTTATAGTTCACATACCTACCCGAAACTGCGCTAGATCAACTGCGCTAAAGCCTAAGGTGCGTTAAGAATACTTTAAATTCATGTTTTCTTCACTTAGAAAAAATATTTTTATTTTTAAATAATTATTTCAATTTATGTGTAAAAAATATATCTATACCTATATATCTTCACAAGCAGAAATGAAAAGCTGGCACATCTCCTTGAGTTTATAAATTAAAAAGATCTTTATTTCAGTCACTTAAAACAAGCAGGAATTGCAAAGCCAAAAAATACGCTTTACATGTTTTGGCATTTCAGCCTTAATCATAAGCGTAATTCAAAGTAAAACAACGTTAAAATAAATAGGGCTTGCCCCTCACTTATTGGATGATACATATCATGTGACTGACCATACCTGGATAAATTAATGATTTAAGGTGGAATAGAAGAAAATAAAGGTACCCAACCTAATTATAAATATGTGTGGCAGAACAAAATAAATTAACAATAATAAAAGCCATACTCTATTATGTTTGCACTTACTGAGACCATGGAAAATAGATACATTGATGTGATAGAAAATAAAAAAAAATGACAAATCTAACTATTAGTACAATAAATGAGACTACATAACCCAAGTGTTAGCACACATAATTTTGTGTGTGTATGTAATAAATAGATAATCAAAATGTAGATAAAGACAGGTTGCAATTTTGAAGGAAAAAAGGGGATTACCCCTTATTGGTGTCAAAGGCAAAATGACTAGAAATTATGCTGAGAATGGAAGACAAAAAGTCTCCAATGAACTATCTATAAATGGGTTAGTGAATAAATTATCATATATGATTTGGCACTTCTAAGCATACGGGAATATGATTCCCTGAAGTCAATTCATGCCATGTTGCCCACCTATGTATATATTTAAGGGGATAAAATGTAGAAATAGTTCTGATCACACCAGTACTGGAAAATGTGATACAATGTTAGACCAGTAATAACAAACATACTGGATACTAATGGAGGAGTAATCAAAAACTGCAGAAACAATACCAAGGATAGTTGGACTATATACAATAAATACAGACACTTAATAATAATAAATGTAATATTATTATTGGTGTTATTCCCAAAAATTAATTAGGTCAAATATAGAATTGTAACCTTTCGGTATTCTTGTGTCTAGATTAAAAATCCAGAAAGCCTCACGTTTTAAAAGCAATTTCCCCATATTGCCTCCACGTTTGGGTAGTTTGACTGCCTCAATCACCATCCATTTTAGTGTTTTATTGACACTATTGTGTTCCAGAATGAAATGATTTGCCAACTCTGAGCAACCATCTTTCCTTTTGATGTCAGAGAGGTGTTGTCTAATTCTCTCCCTGACCTCACGTATTGTGCAACGTATGTATTGTTTACCATTACATGTGCACCAAATCATGTACACTGCATTTTTAGATCTACAATTGACAATAATACGTAATCCTTTTATTTCAAACATTCAAACTTATTATCGCTATATAGATGACCTGCTACTGGTCTGATCAGGTGATGATCGGTTGATAGGTGATTTCATTGATTTTCTCAATGATAATCCCTGTGGTCTTCGGTTCACACATGAGTACAACAGGGACAGAATTAATTTTCTGGACATTACTCTATTATTCAATCGTGACAACAACAAAGTGGAGACCACCATGTATAGGAAACCCATTTCGGGTAACACCCTCTTACATGGTCACAGCAATCATCCAAAACATGTTCCATATTCAATTATAAAAGGACAGTTAATCAGAGCAAAACGCAATTGTAGCAGCCAATCAGACTTTGAATTTCAAAGCAAAGACCTTACAAAAAGGTTTCTAGAAAGGGGCTACAATAAGAAATTGATTAAAAAAGCAAAAGCAGAGGTTGATGATATCAGTCGTGACTCTCTTCTCAGAGATCAGTCAAGAAAAAAACAATTTGATAGTACAAATCACAGCACAAAGTTTGAGATTGTAACTTGTTATGCTATTGTATTTGAAGACATCACACTTTATCTTGTATTTGGGCTACCCAGTTGGTTTAGCCCCTTTTGCACATGGTCCCCTGGGATTGGTGACCGGATTGGGGGAGGGGCTTACAGGCCTATTTAAGTTTGTTCACATGCACAACCTGGTTGTCAGAAGAAGGGAAATTTGAGGTCCCGAAACGTCACAAATAAATTATTTCATATTGCTATCCAAAGTCCAGTGAGTGCTTCAACTTTATTCCTTTGCTATATATATACATTATATATATATATATATATATATATATATATTCACGCACGTGTGTGTGTGCACATACATATTTACACATATTAACACGTAGATACACATGTATACATATATACTGTATATATATACATATATAGATATGTATACATATAGAGATACACATAGATAGATTGATAGATGATAGATAGATAGGAGCCCTTTCCAGTGCAATACCTTGTCATATACCATATCCCTTTTTAAATCTATTAAATCTTTTTTATCAATATAAATGTTATATTCTTTTTTTTTAACTGTTACACTTTACTCCAGGACTCAGATCACACTAATTCTTCTAGAGCTCGAGCACAGCCCATAACTTTCAACTTGTAATATCAGCACTATTTAGTGTGGTCTCAATATCCTTTGAGTGTAATGGTTGGGCGACAGCGATGACAGACATGCTAAACCTTCTCTGGTAAATCTGATATTCCATGGTCTTGCAATATCAAGTTGAGTGCTAATTTTAGGGTGCTCCAGCGATATTGACTATCACCTTGAGCTGTTCATCAGCACTATCCATGTGATGTCCAGAGGGACAATGCATGTTCCACCCTGCTTACCCTGCAGCATGTGCAACTCATGAGTGCCCAGTCCAGTAAAACATAACGAGGTGGTAACTCTGCCTCCAGCTCTCTAGCATTACAAAGTCACTTGTACTCTGGGCCATATTTTGCTTCAGTTTGATGTGTACAACAACTTACTTATTACTTTTATTTTAGTCTTAGTCATATATTGTTTTCATATTACGATATGCTTTGAAAATCAGCAATGTATTGTATTTTTATGGTTACCCAGAGGTATTTGACGATGACCAGAATTATTAAGTGCAACAAAAAAAGATGTTTTTTCAACATTTGGTTTAGTTGGACGTGTATACAATTCATACGGTCCTCACAGGCTTCTGAGCCCAAAGATCTTTAGAAGAATCAGGCCCAAGTTGTGATACATCTACTGGTAGCTGATCATCTCCATGACCAGTTGTGTCCCTCCCCTACAGGCCCCTTAACATGTATTATGTACAGCATGTCCAAGACGAAACTGAAGCTTTGGTCTGTGACATGTAAATTACCCAAAGTTATTAAATGGTTAAAAGTAGTTTACCTTAGAATCTAGGTAAGAGAGCATAGCTATGTACTGTATGTACTATGTATGAATATATGAATTATACTGTTGATAGTTCAGGGTAATTTTGTATGACTTGAATTTGATCCCTCCACTCTTTTATATTCTTTGTTCATCACACTTGATATAAGATGGTAAATCAAATTACAAGTGTTCATAATTAATTATTTCCCTTAAAACTATTTTCATCACTAAGTATATAAATCTTAGCGGTAAGCATATATGTATGTAACTAAATTGTATACACACCTGTTGAAAATGATACAACATATTAGTACAGATAAAGATGTGATATTACTGTTGTTTGTTTAATTACATACTCAATCTGTGAGTAACAGGAAGGACATTTCTGTTATAGCATTAATGTTAACAAGACCCCTATGCCTTTAAATCCACCCAACCAATTAGAGTGTTGGGCGGTGTTTTTAAAGCCAAGTGTAATCATATGTTTTCAATGGCTATGAGTACCGTGTAAAGCCGAAACGCGTCAGCCTATTGATCTGGCACAAGAGATCGGTGTATCCTGTGAACCCTCTGTATTTTGCATGACAGAATTAAAGTTATGTTTTACTTTACTTCATGATCTCCCGGCATTGTTTTGTTTGGTTTTTAAAAGTAGTTTTGATCAACAAATTCCTAGTGATTTGTTCCACTGAATATCTGCTTTCTGTAAATCGGTATGGACACTGACTCATTGCAGCGTCTGTTTGTGTTCTATACTAAGTTTCTGTGCAATCAGCCATTCTACTAAACCTGTCTGCACATAACCGAACTTTTTATAATCTCTATGAATTGATGAAGTAATTTCTGGTTAATTAAGTCATCTAAATTAATAAAAGGTTTTCACCTGTATTTAGAAATGCACAGAGAGCTTTATTGAAACACAATTATTGTCTCTAATTGAGTCTAATTGTGCAATTGCTAGAAGCTAATTGCCTTTAAGACAACTCTGAAAATATGACTCATCAAATTGATGTGTCAAGATAATAATCCATAAAACACACATTGTGAGCATAAGTGACAAAGAATGTTATGTTTTAATTGCCACCTGTATAGCATATTATTTTGGTTAGGCTGGTGGTGAATGGTAAACTGGTTTCTTGTTCAGTAGCCAGAGAACAAAGGAACAGCATTTAGAAAGTATTATTACATTAATAGTAAAGCAAATTGCTTAAGGAAACCTGTATCCTTCATTCAACCTTGCAGTTTTATGAGCTTGTGTTTATTCATATTCATCCAACGATAACCCTTTCATGTACAGCTTAGTACTAATCAGGATTTTGGCATTCTGCCTTGTCTTTTATCCATTTACATTTTCCTCTGAGCTGTGAAAGCATTACATATAATTTAGCATCACTGGTTCCCAACATTAGGAAGCTAAGCAGATCTGCTAAAAAATATTTACTTCAATTTGGGTAGCACAGATATTTTGAATGGTCATCATATACACTAGAATGAATATATGAGCAATCTGGTGAGTATCAAAATCATGGTGCTAAAACTAACATTATAATACATTGTAAGCTTTTTTGTGTGTACCTGAACTGCACAATAATATTACATTCACAGTATGCAGATGTTGTTTCATACAGAGGAAAAACATGATTTCTAACGTTGTGGTGTCTATAAAAAGTATTGTAAGTATTGTTAAAGGAACACTTAAAGGGACACTGAACCTACATATTTTCTTTTGTGATTCAGATAGAGCATGCAATTTTAAGCAACTTTCTAATTTACTCCTATTATCAATTTTTCTTCGTTCACTTGCTATCTTTATTTGAAAAAGAAGGCATCTAAGCTTTTTTGTTTCAGGACTCTGGACAGCACTTTTTTTTATTGGTGGATGAATTTATCCATTTCAAATAAAGATACCAAGAGAAGGAAGAAAATTTGATAATAGGAGTAAATTAGAAAGTTGCTTAAAATTGCATGTTCTGTCTGAATCACAAAAGAAAAAATTTGGGTTCAGTGTCCCTTTAAGTTAAAATTAAACTCTCATGATTCAGATACAGCATGCCATTTTAAACAACTTTCCAATTTACTTCCATTGACAACATTTGCACAATCTTTTTATATTTACACTTTTTCAGTCACCAGGTCTTACTGAGGATTTGCAAGAATTCACAGAATATACGTATATGCATTTGTGATTGGCTGATGTCTGTCACCTGATACATGGGGAGTGGAAATAGACACACCTTTTAAATTTGTCAGAACAAAATCTACTACAGGCAGTCCCCAGGTTACAAACAAGATAGGTTCTGTAGGTTTGTTCTTAAGTTGAATTTGTATGTAAGTTGGAAGAGGCACTTTTTTTAGGTGAAACTCTAGCCAAACATATTTTAGCTTTGTATAGCATAGGGAAAACTTTGTTTTGCTATCTGTGCCCCTGTTCAGAAAATTTCACATCACTTTCTGTCCTTGTGATAATTGGATTTTGAGTATTTTGGGTTATCCTGGAAAGAAAGATTGGCGATAAAGCTTTATTTTCTCAGTTTGTTGTACTTAAATAGGATGTCTGTATCCAGGGAACTGCCTCTACTCATTTTAAGTTTAGAGTAAGTGCTATTGTATTGTCTTTTTATAATGCTTTTGTTGATTATGCAAATCTACTGTATTTACTGGTCCTTTAAAGGGACAGTCTACACCAAAATTGTTATTGTTTTAAAAGATAGATAATGCCTTTACTACCCATTCCCCAGCTTTGCACAACCAGCATTGTTATATTAATATACTTTATAACATTTAAACCTCTAAATTTATGCCTCTTTCTAAGCCACTACAGACAGCCTCTTATCCCATGCTTTTTTTATTTGCTTTTCACAACAGGAGACTGCTAATTCATGTGGGCCATATAGATAACATTCTGCTCTCTCCCGTGGAGTTGTGCATGACACTGCACTAATTGGCTAAAATGCAAGTCAATAGATAATAAATAAATAGCCATGTGATAAGGGGGGTGTCAGAGAAGAAGCTTAGATACAAGGTAATCACAGAGAAAAAACGTATTTTAATATAACCATGTTGGCTGTGTAAAACTGGGGCATTGGTAATAAAGGGATTATCTACCTTTTTTAAAAAATAACATTTTTGGAGTTGACTGTCCCTTTAATATAGTTTACTTTTGGTAATTTGTCATCAATATACACTGGCTAAGCAGGATATTATTTCTGTTTGCAAGTGGATTTCTGTTTTTTAAGAAGCAAAATCTTACTTGCACTTGGAAAATTTAATTTATGTCACTTGAATGAAGAAATGTATAAAACAAAGATAAGAAACTGTAATATTTAAATTGTAATCACCTTCGTGTTCTCTGCCGGAGAGAGAAATATAATCTTTTCAATTTTCACAAAGCACAGCAACAAATGCGTTATCTTGTGGGAAGTGATTGAAAATTGTTTTAATCAGTTCCTGGGACCTGTTCCCTTTACTTTTCCTGATTATTTTAGAGGACAGGTCTTGATTCAAGTGGATCCTTTGAATTCTAAATAAGATTTTTACATCAATGAAAAGCTGACAACATTAGGAAATAATGAAGCATATTATGTTCCCTTAAACACGTAATTGAAAACCAGGGACCATAACATACCAACAGATATTTTCCTGGAATGGAATATAGAATCACGTGTGTTACAACAGGGATAACATAATAGTTTTCAAAGTGTGCAGTAATTTTAGGTTTATTTTCAAAATTATCAAAATATATAAAAATCCAGTTATCAACAGAATAAATAGCAATTACTACAAATTAATTACATTTTGATCTCATATTATTCCGAGTTCCAAACCTCATTCAGCTATTTCATATTCAAAAAATATTTCCCCTACATCAAATATCTAGCTGGATTCTTAATGGATCCCTTGCATTTTTAGATTTAGATTACGAGTGGCACATTATTTAGTGTTTTCGCTAAAGCGCTAAGTGCGCTAGAAGTATAATTTTAGCATCAGGTTGCACTGGTATTACATAGCAGCATATGTTCTATTTATTCATAAATACATATTTCTATATATATTTTTTTGGTAAAATATACAGCATATCTATACCAATATATAAATAGATGATTATAAACAGTATAGGTATAGATATATACAAATATATATATATATAGGAATATATATTTACAAATACATAGAACATATTCTGCTTTGTACAGAACATGTTGAATGTGAATTATTTACAGTAAATATACAGTATAACACTTTATTAAATATAAATATTGCATAAATATAATTTTACATGTTTTCATCTACTTAACTGCAAAGGACTACCAATGCACTTATATATATATGTCTCTATATGGATACATATGTATTTATGTGTTTATATGTGTATATACATCTGTAAATACATATATACACATATAAATACATAAATACATATGTACACATATATAGACATTTATATATACATACATATCCATCTTTAGAGATGTATATGTATGTATATCAATGTTTAAGCCTTTTGACTGACTTTTTTTTGAGATCTTGAGATCTCATATCTTTGAGCCCTTATAACTTTTTATGCAACATTTTTTAGAAATAATTTTATTAGATAATGTTATTATGAGTATAACTGTACTTTGTAATGTAGTTTTTATGTGTTTTGTTACACATTTTTTCTTTGTGAAACAGTTAACCACAGCTCTGAGGACACGCTAACCCAACGATTGCGTTTACTTTCAATTTGTAATACCGGTGCAGTTTAACCTGCGCACAAACGAACACGGAAATCCAGTATATCTCACGCACAAACTTTTGTGCTCCACTCATAATGTGGTCCATTTACTGTAAATTCATTGTTAAAACCATTATTAAATATGAATATTGCATAAATATGCTTTTATAGGTTTTCATCTACTTAACTGCAAAGGGCTCCAATGCACACACACACACACGTATATATATATATATATCCCAGGTAGACCTCAGTTTACGCCGGAGTTAGGTTCCAGAAGGAATGGTTGTAAATCGAAAACATTGTAAATTGAAACCCAGTTTATAATGTAAGTCAAAGGGAAGTGAGGGAGTTAGGATCCAGGCCCCTCTCAAAATTGTCATAAGTAACACCAAATACATTATTTTTAAAGCTTTGAAATGAGGAATTTAAATGCTAAACAGCATTATAAACCTAATAAAATAATCACACAACACAGAATATATAATTAAACTAAGTTAAATGAACAAAAACATTTGCTAAACAGCATTATAAACCTAATAAAATAATCACACAACACAGACTTTACTTGGATTTTTCTGCAAACAGTTCTTTCTATGCATTCCAATCTGGACTGATTTATAGACAGGAAGATCTTGTTCCTTTGAAATCTGCTCAAAAGCTCAGGTCTGGTTAACCTGATTAATTTCAGCTTTCTTGGCTTGCATATCTTTGCTGCAACACAAGCGAACAGCTCCACCTACTGGCTATTTTAATCAATACACTGCATCTCACTGCTTTTCAATAGCAGTCACATGATTGGAAAAAAAGATTGTTATTCTGAAACGGCGCAAATTGAACCGTTGTAAACGAGGGTGTGTGTGTGTACATATGTATTTATGTGTTTATATTCATATATATGTATTTACAGACATATATACACATATAATTACATAAATACATATGTACAGACATCTATATACATATATATATATATATATATACATACATATACACATTTAGACATCTATATGTTTGTCTATGTTAAAGCCCTTTGCCTGCCTTTTTTTTAAATACCTGAGTAATTTTTATAATATAGTGTACTATAAGTGTGAGCATACTATGTAATGTATTTTTGATGTGTGTTGTGCAACTTTTTAGGTTTGTGAAACAGTTAACCAGAACTCTAAAATGACGCAGTAATCATTCTTAAATCACGAATGTGCTCAAGCAATCACGTTTACTTTCAACTCGTAATACCAGCGGTAAACCAGATGAGCGCAAACACGCTTGATAAACCTCTTATCGCTCACACGTAACTGTAAGAGCTCCACTCGTAATCTTGCCTTTAGGAGGTGGAGGAGTTAAATCATTCTAAAATTGTTTATTTGGATGAATGAAACAACAAATATCCCAATACAGCGGTTCTCACAAAAAAGTGACAAATCTTAAGTTTCGCTACTGTCCTGTTGATTTTCAAAGTCTTCGCAAAGCCTTCTTGAAAAAGCTACAGGGCAGTAGCAAAAATTAAGGAAGGAATAGACAGCTGATCACCAGGATGGGTGGGACTTAATTTATAGCAGTAGCCAAATAATATGTTTACAAATTCTGTTAATTCGACTACAAATTGTAACACACTTTGAGTTTTTGATGCTGAACTGTGCTGTTTACCCTAAGTGATCACAAAATACTGATACTTTGTTACTTATTGTATTCAGTATCCATGAGGAGTTTTAATATTAAATGACCCTGTAATTTTATATAGTTGACCTTAATCAGATTCTAAAAAAGGCTTAATTGTTATTAATTCACAGTGGGACTCCAGCAGCATTTTAAACATACTATAAATAAAAAATTTTGCACCACGTCTTTAAACAAACGTGTAGTTCTACAGGACCAATCAGGGGACGTGTATATGGCATCGATATTAGGAATCGGGAGATGGAAAAAGATGCTTGGTCGGACCTCCTACTTCAAATTTGGGGCACTGCGCGTGCAATCTAATGTGCCACCAGATAGGAGTGGTGTGTTAAGTAGTACTATTCCCATCAGTTTAATCCCTGTTATGTGCCTTTTTTTGGTTTGGTTTTTGAAGCCACAGTGCAGCACCAGAGGCCAGAAAAATTAGGCATGTACACATGCCTGAAAAATTAGGTATTGTTGCAGTAGTAGCGGCCAGAAAAATTGATGTTTGTTTCCCAGACAGAAAGTGCCCTAAAACATTGCGGCTTGAACCCTAGTTGGTGGCGGATAAGTCACGCAAGTCATCCGGCATTCAGAGATAAAATACAGCAGCATGTGGACCATTTTTAGCCCAAGGCAGCTCATCTCATCAGGCCTTTTTTAGTCGAATGTATCGCCCACTGTCAGTCCCTTCAGGATCCATCCCTCATTCATCTTAATAAAGGTGAGGTAATCTAGACTTTTTTGACCTAGGCCACTTCTCTTCTCAGTGACAATACCTCCTGCTGCACTGAAGGTCCTTTCTGACAGGACACTTGAAGCGGGGCAGGCCAGAAGTTCTATCGCAAATTGGGATAGCTCAGGCCACAGGTCAAGCCTGCACACCCTGTACAACAGTCAATGTCTGTGTGAGCACCTATTTAAACGCCCAGTCAATTTGGTGATTGTGATGTAAACCCAAACTTGTAATACCAAGATGTGGTTGTCTCGATAAATTGACTCACCCCTGGCTGTAGACAGTGACTCAGTTGTTTCTTCCTTCCGCTACTTGCAGAGTCTGGCCCGTCCTAAGAGAGCTGGCTTAATCTCCGGGGTAATGGGTATGCATCCAGCAGAGCCCCTTTCTTTTTGCCTCCGGCTCGTGATCCGCTCTCCTCCTGGGTCCCGCTCCACTCGCGGTAACTTGGCGTCTGACGTCACTGGATACTTCCTTCACAGCCGTTCAATCAACTGTTAGAATCGTGTGGTGGGCGCTGGCTGAATCAATCATAGTGACAGCGGATACAAGCTACCTCTGTGCAGGCTCAGTTTCAAAGAGTTCAGGATAACAAAGTGATGAGCTGCACCAGGGTACTTGTTAAAAAACTTTTATTGTAGGTCACAAAATCTTCTTTTCAGAAGCATCATTACACAACAATAATGGACATTGTGGTGTGTGTATAGAAATCGCCCAAAGAGCTTCTTGCTGACGCGTTTCAGCCTGTACCGGCCGTAATCGTAGCATAATGCTCATAATCCCAATTCACCTTTAAATCCCATGTGCTAAATTGTGATTGGATAAAACCATTATCCTGGGCGGTCTCTAACATCACACCTAATGAATATACACCAATTTAAATCGTTATTCATTGTCTTTTCATAAACAAAAAATAAGTAATATTGAAATTATTCATTTGCTTTAGATCAGAATTACTTGTGCTATACAGACCAATAAATGCCATTAAACTTAAAAATGTAATTTTGGCAAATTATTTCGGCTATTTTACCCAGTAAACTTTCATACTTATAGTAATGAGTTATTACTGTGCTTTTTGGTCCTTTGCTTAAATATGAGGACTTAAAAACTAGCGAACCACTACAAAAAAGAAAAGAAAAGAAAAGAGAAGAAAAGAGCTACTCCCAAATTTAGTAACTTTCAATTTCTTATTGTTGTAAATTTCTTATTAACTTCCAAGTTATGATGTTGCCAGACTTGATCCAAATAAACAAATAGTTAAAAAATTATTCATACAATAATTTTTGTGCATATTTTCTTGAACTTTTTTATTATTTCTTAAAATCCAAACATGGATTATAGCATTCACTTTCGGAAGAAAGGGACTTCAAATACCAAACTCCAAATCTCAAACTGTGAGATACGATTAGTGAAATACATATCTATGGATTTTGGTTATGATTAATGACCCTTCTTTAACCGTGCCTTTTGAATTGTAGACCCAGGACCTTTCATTCCCAAAAATTAATTATGTCAAATTCCGAATTTAGACCTGTGGGGATTCTGGTTTTGAGTCTATGTATCCAAAAGGCTTCCCTTTTGGCTAGGAGTTTATCTCTGTCCCCACCCCTTGCCTTACATGTTACCTGCTCAATAATCGTCCACCTCATTGTATCTGTACTCTTGTCATGTTTCATTTTAAAGTGTTGCACTAATGGTGTTGTTAATTTCCCTGCTTTTATATTAGTTACATGTTCGCGTATTCTGTCCCTTGTTTCTCTAGTCGTGAGTCCTGTATATTGGACTCCGCACTGTACACAGGTCAGCAAGTAGACTACATAAGTTGCTCGACAATTCAGGCATGAAAAATGCCTAAAGCGTTCACCTGTTATTGTGCTTGAGAAACCTTCCCCACTCTGTAACAATCCACATGCTATGCAAGATGTGTAACTGCATCTAAAAACCCCTTTAAATCTTAACCATGATGATTGATCCGGTTTTTTAATACTTATTTGTGTGGGAGCTAAAATGTTAGCTAGACTTTTTCCTTTTTTAAAAGCATACCTGCACCCCTTGGATATGATCTCACTTAGATCATCATCAGCTGATAACATCCGAAAATGTTTTCTTATTATGTTGCAGATTTTATGATATTGATTACTGTATCTTGTAATAAAGGATACACCTTCAAAGTGTTCCTTTTCTTTAGGTTTCTCTGGATTCAGAAATTGTGTCCTCATAGTTTTGGATATCTCTGCTCTTACAATAGATACTTCCTTTCTGTTATACCCTCTTTGACACAGTCTGTCCTCTAAGTCTGAAGCCTGTATATCAAATTCCTCTTGTGTTGTACAATTACGTCTTAAACGTATAAACTGCCCCTTTGTAACTGATCGAAAAACCCTTTTAGGGTGGTTACTTCTCGCATGGAGCAGCGTATTTCCTGAAATAGGTTTTCTGAACACTTTTGTGTATACTTTGTGCTGCCTGCTCATTAGTGTTACATCCAAATAGTTGAGCTGTGTAACATTAAACTCATGTGTTAGCCTTATCCCCACTGTGTTGTTATTAAGATATTTTAGGAAGTTCTCTGCTTCTGTCTCACTCCCATCCCAGATGATCAAAAGATCATCTATGTACCTCCTGTAGTAGATAATCTTAGCTCTCCAGGATCCACTCTCTCCATAGATGTGGGACAGCTCCCACCAACCCATGAATAGGTTGGCATAGGAGGGGGCAAATTTAGCCCCCATCGCTGTCCCACATCTCTGGAGATAGTGGTCCGCCTCAAACATAAAGAAATTGTGGGTTAACAAAAACTCAGTTACTCTGAGGATGTAACTACAAAATGGGGAACTGTACTCAGTCATCCTTTTCAGGAAAAAAGCAATAGCTTCCAGACCCTTGTCATGGGGTATAGATGAGTACAGGGATGTTACATCTATTGATAGCCAACTGTATTGGCTTTGCCAGACAACTGATTCAAGTTCAATCAGAAGTTGCTTAGTGTCTCTCAAATAGCTTGGCAATTTAGAGACCATTGGCTGTAGGATGGAGTCAAGCCATTGTGACATAGGCTCTAGTATAGATCCTATGCCGCTGATAATGGGACGGCCCTTCACATCTATTAAAGACTTATGTACTTTTGGAAGGAAATTGAAAACAGGCTTGATCGGTGAATCCACTATCAAAAACTCACTTGTTTTCTCATCCACAAAGCCTGCTTCCATTCCATCATCAATCAAATGCAACAATTCACGTTTGAATCTTGCAGTAGGATCTTGCGACAGTAGGGTATACTGGAGTGGGTCCGATAGTTGTCGTGATGCTTCTTGGACAAAGAAGCTTCTGTCCATGACAACCACGGACCCACCCTTGTCCGCTGATCTTATCACCAAACTGGTATCTCTTTTGAGATCATTTAGTGCTGAAAATTCACTTTTGTTTAAATTTGTATGTTCATTCTGTCCGGCAACATATGCTAAATTTGTGAGGTCTCTCTCCACTCTTTTCTGAAAATGTTCCAGAATACTTCCCCTTATGTGTAAGGGATAGAATTTCGAGGCACTCGAAAACTGTGGGCCAGTCGATACTTTATTTGTATCCATATACATCTCCTTGTTGTCACTCTCACAGTATAAATTTTCAAGTGTCTCCAAATCACATACCTCTTGAAAGGATAACATAGTGTTAAACTGGGACACCTTTTCAGTTTTGTTTTGACTATTCCCCATATCTCCTTTAGCAAAATATTTCTTTACTGTGAGATTTCTGATCAATCTGTTCACGTCCACTAAGGTTTGAAATAAATTAAATGTGTCAGCTGGCACAAAACTTAAGCCATAGTTTAAGACCTTAGTCTCAATGGCACTTAGTGGACGTGAAGACAGATTGATTACAGAATTTATTGATACTTGGTTTTTGATCTGCCTCTCCTGGGAGGTTGGCCCTGTTGTAGTGGATTCTCTTTTAGAATCCCTTTGCCTTTTGTAGCGCCCCCCCCCCCCCCCCTTCGAATCCTTCTGGGACCTTTGAAAAAACCTGTGCTACTTCTGATCTTTCCTCCTCCCTATAATTTATAGGACTTGCTTCATTTGCATAATTTTGCTGATACTTAGTGGTACTACTCTCTGTATTACCCTTGGCTATGTGGGCTACTGATTGCT
Source organism: Bombina bombina (assembly GCF_027579735.1). Classification (NCBI taxonomy): domain Eukaryota; kingdom Metazoa; phylum Chordata; class Amphibia; order Anura; family Bombinatoridae; genus Bombina; species Bombina bombina. Next base: position 375,165,666 of record NC_069500.1, read on the forward strand.
CTGAATTATAGACAATGACCCTATCACTGGCTCTGTCCTCTTCTTCTCCTGACGTGGAACAGTCCCCCGAGGACTCAGCCTCACTTTCATTAAAGGTAACTTTCTTAGATTTAAAAGCTTGTTTGTTTTGTTTTCTACCTGATTTTTTACCTTTGGGGAACCTTTTTTGATCATTCTCCCTTCTATAGCTTGTTCTAAGTTTTCTGTTCCAGATATAAATTTTGTTATTTTCATAATCACTCAGATCCCTTAAATATTTATCGTGTTTAATTTCCATAATCAATGCTTTAGATTCTGCTAATGTAACCTGCAGAATTGAGTCAAATTTCTTAAATTGTAACTCTTTGCTACGCACATTTAACTCTATTTGCAAAACATCAATTTCTTTTGAAACAGTAACTAATAGCTTGGATTTGAATTCTATCAACATTCCCATCAATTTTAATGAACAATCTGAAAGCACCCCATTCCAAACTCTTATAAATTCTTCATCTTCTACTACAAAGGTGGGAAATTTATTGACCCTTAGGCCTCTGGGTATCATGCCCTGATTCAAATATTTTTGCAAAGTCCAAATGTCCCATTTGAGTCTTATTTCTTTTTCTAGGAGAGACTCCATATGTTCAAACAGTTTGCTTAATGTGTAAGTGGAAAAATCAGAGGAAAATACATTCTCAATCTCTAACGTGTTCTCCACACGTTCATCTGACCTCCGCAATGAATAAAATTGTATTACTTCAATGTCCCTTGAATCTTGCTCCATGTTGTGATACTTGTGACTTGTGCCGCTAGGCCAGAGACGTTATTTAGTGCTCAACCACTAATCGCAGGAAACACTGCTAAATGTACAACAGTCAATGTCTGTGTGAGCACCTATTTAAACGCCCAGTCAATTTGGTGATTGTGATGTAAACCCAAACTTGTAATACCAAGATGTGGTTGTCTCGATAAATTGACTCACCCCTGGCTGTAGACAGTGACTCAGTTGTTTCTTCCTTCCGCTACTTGCAGAGTCTGGCCCGTCCTAAGAGAGCTGGCTTAATCTCCGGGGTAATGGGTATGCATCCAGCAGAGCCCCTTTCTTTTTGCCTCCGGCTCGTGATCCGCTCTCCTCCTGGGTCCCGCTCCACTCGCGGTAACTTGGCGTCTGACGTCACTGGATACTTCCTTCACAGCCGTTCAATCAACTGTTAGAATCGTGTGGTGGGCGCTGGCTGAATCAATCATAGTGACAGCGGATACAAGCTACCTCTGTGCAGGCTCCGTTTCAAAGAGTTCAGGATAACAAAGTGATGAGCTGCACCAGGGTACTTGTTAAAAAACTTTTATTGTAGGTCACAAAATCTTCTTTTCAGAAGCATCATTACACAACAATAATGGACATTGTGGTGTGTGTATAGAAATCGCCCAAAGAGCTTCTTGCTGACGCGTTTCAGCCTGTACCGGCCGTAATCGTAGCATAATGCTCATAATCCCAATTCACCTTTAAATCCCATGTGCTAAATTGTGATTGGATAAAACCATTATCCTGGGCGGTCTCTAACATCACACCTAATGAATATACACCAATTTAAATCGTTATTCATTGTCTTTTCATAAACAAAAAATAAGTAATATTGAAATTATTCATTTGCTTTAGATCAGAATTACTTGTGCTATACAGACCAATAAATGCCATTAAACTTAAAAATGTAATTTTGGCAAATTATTTCGGCTATTTTACCCAGTAAACTTTCATACTTATAGTAATGAGTTATTACTGTGCTTTTTGGTCCTTTGCTTAAATATGAGGACTTAAAAACTAGCGAACCACTACAAAAAAGAAAAGAAAAGAAAAGAAAAGAGAAGAAAAGAGCTACTCCCAAATTTAGTAACTTTCAATTTCTTATTGTTGTAAATTTCTTATTAACTTCCAAGTTATGATGTTGCCAGACTTGATCCAAATAAACAAATAGTTAAAAAATTGTTACAGAGCGGGGAAGGTTTCTCAAGCACAATAACAGGTGAACGCTTTAGGCATTTTTCATGCCTGAATTGTCGAGCAACTTATGTAGTCTACTTGCTGACCTGTGTACAGTGCGGAGTCCAATATACAGGACTCACGACTAGAGAAACAAGGGACAGAATACGCGAACATGTAACTAATATAAAAGCAGGGAAATTAACAACACCATTAGTGCAACACTTTAAAATGAAACATGACAAGAGTACAGATACAATGAGGTGGACGATTATTGAGCAGGTAACATGTAAGGCAAGGGGTGGGGACAGAGATAAACTCCTAGCCAAAAGGGAAGCCTTTTGGATACATAGACTCAAAACCAGAATCCCCACAGGTCTAAATTCGGAATTTGACATAATTAATTTTTGGGAATGAAAGGTCCTGGGTCTACAATTCAAAAGGCACGGTTAAAGAAGGGTCATTAATCATAACCAAAATCCATAGATATGTATTTCACTAATCGTATCTCACAGTTTGAGATTTGGAGTTTGGTATTTGAAGTCCCTTTCTTCCGAAAGTGAATGCTATAATCCATGTTTGGATTTTAAGAAATAATAAAAAAGTTCAAGAAAATATGCACAAAAATTATTGTATGAATAATTTTTTAACTATTTGTTTATTTGGATCAAGTCTGGCAACATCATAACTTGGAAGTTAATAAGAAATTTACAACAATAAGAAATTGAAAGTTACTAAATTTGGGAGTAGCTCTTTTCTTCTCTTTTCTTTTCTTTTCTTTTTTGTAGTGGTTCGCTAGTTTTTAAGTCCTCATATTTAAGCAAAGGACCAAAAAGCACAGTAATAACTCATTACTATAAGTATGAAAGTTTACTGGGTAAAATAGCCGAAATAATTTGCCAAAATTACATTTTTAAGTTTAATGGCATTTATTGGTCTGTATAGCACAAGTAATTCTGATCTAAAGCAAATGAATAATTTCAATATTACTTATTTTTTGTTTATGAAAAGACAATGAATAACGATTTAAATTGGTGTATATTCATTAGGTGTGATGTTAGAGACCGCCCAGGATAATGGTTTTATCCAATCACAATTTAGCACATGGGATTTAAAGGTGAATTGGGATTATGAGCATTATGCTACGATTACGGCCGGTACAGGCTGAAACGTGTCAGCAAGAAGCTCTTTGGGCGATTTCTATACACACACCACAATGTCCATTATTGTTGTGTAATGATGCTTCTGAAAAGAAGATTTTGTGACCTACAATAAAAGTTTTTTAACAAGTACCCTGGTGCAGCTCATCACTTTGTTATCCTGCACACCCTGTAGTCAAGGGGTTCATCGCTCCTCAGAGTGTCGATATCTGCAGTTAAGGCGAGATAGTCTGCTATCTGTCGGTCGAGTCGTTCTCTGAGGGTGGACCCCGAAGGGCTGTGGCGATGCGTAGGACTTAAAAAGCTCTGCATGTCCTCCATCAACAACATGTCTGTAAAGCATCCTGTCCTTGCCGGCGTGGTCGTGGGAGGAGGAGGATTACTTTCACCTCTTCCCCTGTTAGATTCCCGTTGTGCTGTGACATCACCCTTATACTCTGTGTAAAGCATACTTTTTAATTTATTTTGGAACTGCTGCATCCTTTCCGACTTGCGGTAATTCGGTAACATTTCAGGCACTTTATGCTTATACCGGGGGTCTAGTAGCGTGGACACCCAGTACAGGTCATTCTCCTTCAGCCTTTTTATATGAGGGTCCCTCAACAGGCACGACAGCATGAAAGACCCCATTTGCACAAGGTTGGATGCTGAGCTACTCATGTCCCGTTCCTCGTCCTCAGTGATCTCACTGAAGGTATGTTCTTCCCCCCAGCCACGTACAACACCACGGGTACCAGATAGGTGACAACGAGCACCCTGGGATGCCTGTTGTGGTTGGTCTTCCTCCTCCTCCTCCTCCTCAAAGCCACATTCCTCCTCTGACTCCTCTTCCTCACAATCCTCTTCCAGCGTTGCCGCAGGTCAAGCAAGCGATGCTGATAAGGCTGTTTCTGGTGGTGATGGTGACCACAACTCTTCCTCTTCCTCTTCATGCTCATCTACGGCCTGATCCAGCACTCTTTGCAGGGCACGCTCCAGGAAGAAAACAAATGGTATGATGTCGCTGATGGTGCCTTCGGTGTGACTGACTAGGTTAGTCACCTCCTCAAAAGGACGCATGAGCCTACAGGCATTGCGCATGAGCATCCAGAAACGTGGCAAAAAAATTCCCAGCTCCGCAGAGGCTGTCCTAGCACCCCGGTTATACAAATAGTCGTTAATGACTTTTTCTTGTTGGAGCAGCCGGTCGAACATTAGGAGTGTTGAATTCCAACGTTTCGGGCTGTCGCAAATCAAGCGCCTCACTGGCATGTTGTTTCGCTGCTGGATATCTGAAAAGTGCGCCATGTCCGTGTAGGAACACCTGAAATGGCCTACACCTTCCTGGCCTGCTTCAGGACATCCTGTAAGCCTGGGTACTTATGCACAAAGCGTTGTACGATCAGATTACACACATGTGCCATACAAGGCACATGTGTCAACTTGCCCAAATTCAATGCCGCCAACAAATTTCTTCCGTTGTCACAAACCACTTTGCCGATCTCCAGTTGGTGCGGAGTCAGCCACTGATCCACCTGTGCGTTCAGGGCGGACAGGAGTGCTGGTCCGGTGTGACTCTCTGCTTTCAGGCAAGTCAACCCCAAGATGGCGTGACACTGCCATATCCGGGATGTGGAATAGTACCTGGGGAGCTGGGGGGGTGCCGTTGATGTGGAGCAAGACGCAGCAGCAGAAGAGGACTCAGCCGAGGAGGTTATGGAAGAGGATGGAGTAGGAGGAGTAGAGGAGGTGGCAGCAGGCCTGCCTGCAAGTCGTGGCGGTGTCACCAACTCCTCTGCAGAGCCACGCATTCCATGCTTGGCAGCCGTCAGCAGGTTTACCCAATGCGCAGTGTAGGTGATATACCTGCCCTGTCCATGCTTTGCAGACCAGGTATCAGTGGTCAGATGGACCCTTGCCCCAACACTTTGTGCCAGACATGCCATTACTTCCTTTTGCACAATCGAGTACAGGTTGGGGATTGCCTTTTGTGCAAAGAAATTTCGGCCGGGTACCTTCCACTGCGGTGTCCCAATAGCAACAAATTTTTGGAACGCCTCAGACTCCACCAGCTTGTATGGTAAAAGCTGGTGGGCTAAGAGTTCAGACAAGCCAGCTGTCAGATGCCAGGCAAGGGGGTGACTTTGTGACATTGGCTTCTTACGCTCAAACATGTCCTTGACAGACACCTGACTGTGGGCAGATGAGCAGGAACTGCTCAAGGCGAGAGACGGAGTGGCGAATGGTTGAGAGGGGGCAAGGAGGACAGCAGTGGTTGACGTGGCTGAAGATGCTGGACCAGGAGGAGGATGGCGGCTTTGAGTTTGTGTGCTGCTTGTACTCATGTGTTGATCCCATAGGCGTTTGTGATGTGCGATCATGTGCCTTCGCAAAGCAGTTGTACCTAGATGGGTGTTGGACTTCCCATGACTCAGTTTCTTTTGGCACAGGTTGCAAATGGCATCGCTGTTGTCAAAGGCAGACACACAAAAAAAATGCCACACTGCTGAGTTCTGCGTTGATTGGCGTGCTGTCTGGCTGACCCCGGGTGCCGATGCATGCTGTCTTACTGTGCCACTAGCTCATTGCGACGACCTCCCCCTGCTTCCAACTCGTCTCCTCCTCCTTTCTGTCTCCCCATCTGAACTTTCTCCCTGTTCTTCTTCTCTTCTAGCGGGCACCCACGTGACATCCACGGACGCATCGTCATCATCAACCGCTTCACTTGTATCTGACAACTCAGCAAAGGAAGCAGCAGCGGGTACAACATCATCATCACACCGTACGTCCATGTGTGTAATGCTGCCTGACTGAGACATATCCCTGTTATCTACATCCTCTGGCAATAATGGTTTCGCATTACTCATTTCTTCCAACTGATGTGTAAATAACTCCTCTGATAGATCGAGTGAAGCGGCTGTGGTGCTAGTGTTGGTGGTGGCGGTAGGCGGGTGAGTGGTAACTTGAGAGGTGCCCGAAGCTAAGCTGGAGGAGGATGGTGCGTCAAGGTTCCGAGTGGAAGCTGTAGAAGATTGGGTGTCCTGTGTTAGCCAGTCAACTATGTCCTCAGAACTTTTCGAGTTCAGGGTACGTGGCCGCTAAACACTGGGCATTATTCTAGGGCCAAAGGGAATCACAGCACCACTACCACGACAGCCCCTGCAGGGTGGCCTGCCTCTGCCTGTCATTTTTTTTTCGATTAGTGGTACTATGCGTGCAAGCTACTGTGACAACAGATATGAGTGGCACTGTGCACTGGCAGAAGTTGGCAGAGTAGATGCTGTAAGCCTGACACACACACTTGCAGACAACTAACTGCTATTCAATCTATTACAGTCAAAATTGTATTTTTTTTTTTTAAATGTACACTACTGTTACACCAGATATGAGTTGCACTGGTGTGACACTGTGCCCTGGCAGGCAGGCAGGCACTGAAACGCACACGTGTGAAGGAAACTGACTGCTATTATTTCACAGTCAAAAAAGTGTTTTTTTTTTTTTAAATGTACACTACTGTTACACCAGATATGAGTTGCACTGGTGTGACACTGTGCCCTGGCAGGCAGGCACTGAGACGCACACGTGTGAAGGAAACTGACTGCTATTATTTCACAGTCAAAAAAGTATTGTTTTTTTTAAATGTACACTACTGTTACACCAGATATGAGTTGCACTGGTGTGACACTGTGCCCTGGCAGGCAGGCAGGCACTGAAACGCACATGTGTGAAGGAAACTGACTGCTATTATTTCACAGTCAAAAAAGTGTTGTTTTTTTTAAATGTACACTACTGTTACACCAGATATGACTTGCAATGGTGTGACACTGTGCCCTGGCAGGCAGGCAGGCACTGAAACACACACGTGTGAAGGAAACTGACTGCTATTATTTCACAGTCAAAAAAGTGTTTTTTTTTTTTTTAAATGTACACTACTCTTACACCAGATATGAGTTGCACGGGTGTGACACTGTGCCCTGGCAGGCAGGCACTGAAACGTAAACGTGTGAAGGAAACTGACTGCTATTATTTCACAGTCAAAAAAGTGTTGTTGTTTTTTTTAAATGTACACTTCTGTTACACCAGATATGAGTTGCACTGGTGTGACACTGTGCCCTGGCAGGCAGGCACTGAAACGCACACGTGTGAAGGAAACTGACTGCTATTATTTCACAGTCAAAAAAGTGTTGTTTTTTTAAATGTACACTACTGTTACACCAGATATGAGTTGCACTGGTGTGACACTGTGCCCTGGCAGGCAGGCACTGAGACGCACACGTGTGAAGGAAACTGACTGCTATTATTTCACAGTCAAAAAAGTGTTGTTTTTTTTAAATGTATACTACTGTTACACCAGATATGAGTTGCACTGGTGTGACACTGTGCCCTGGCAGGCAGGCACTGAAACGCACACGTGTGAAGGAAACTGACTGCTATTATTTCACAGTCAAAAAAGTTTTTTTTTTTTTTAAATGTACACTACTGTTACACCAGATATGAGTTGCACTGGTGTGACACTGTGCCCTGGCAGGCAGGCACTGAGACGCACACGTGTGAAGGAAACTGACTGCTATTATTTCACAGTCAAAAAAGTGTTGTTTTTTTTAAATGTACACTACTGTTACACCAGATATGAGTTGCACTGGTGTGACACTGTGCCCTGGCAGGCAGGCAGGCACTGAAACGCACACGTGTGAAGGAAACTGACTGCTATTATTTCACAGTCAAAAAAGTGTTGTTTTTTTTAAATGTACACTACTGTTACACCAGATATGACTTGCAATGGTGTGACACTGTGCCCTGGCAGGCAGGCAGGCAGGCACTGAAACACACACGTGTGAAGGAAACTGACTGCTATTATTTCACAGTCAAAAAAGTGTTGTTTTTTTTTAAATGTACACTACTGTTACACCAGATATGAGTTGCACGGGTGTGACACTGTGCCCTGGCAGGCAGGCACTGAAACGCAAACGTGTGAAGGAAACTGACTGCTATTATTTCACAGTCAAAAAAGTGTTGTTGTTTTTTTTAAATGTACACTACTGTTACACCAGATATGAGTTGCACTGGTGTGACACTGTGCCCTGGCAGGCAGGCAGGCAGGCAGGCACTGAAACGCACACGTGTGAAGGAAACTGACTGCTATTATTTCACAGTCAAAAAAGTGTTGTTTTTTTAAATGTACACTACTGTTACACCAGATATGAGTTGCACTGGTGTGACACTGTGCCCTGGCAGGCAGGCACTGAAACGCACACGTGTGAAGGAAACTGACTGCTATTATTTCACAGTCAAATTTTTTTTTTTTTTTTTTAAATGTACATTACTGTTACACCAGATATGAGTTGCACTGGTGTGACACTGTGCCCTGGCAGGCAGGCACTGAAACGCACATGTGTGAAGGAAACTGACTGCTATTATTTCACAGTCAAAAAAGTGTTGTTTTTTTTAAATGTACACTACTGTTACACCAGATATGTTTTGCACTGGTGTGACACTGTGCCCTGGCAGGTAGGCACTGAAACGCACACGTGTGAAGGAAACTGACTGCTATTATTTCACAGTCAAAAAAGTGTTGTTTTTTTTTAAATGTACACTACTGTTACACCAGATATGAGTTGCACTGGTGTGATACTGTGCCCTGGCAGGCAGGCACTGAAACGCACACGTGTGAAGGAAACTGACTGCTATTATTTCACAGTCAAAAAAGTGTTGGTTTTTTTAAATGTACACTACTGTTACACCAGATATGAGTTGCACTTGTGTGACACTGTGCTCTGGCAGGCAGGCAGGCACTGAAATGCACACGTGTGAAGGAAACTGACTGCTATTATTTCACAGTGAAAAAAGTGTTGTTTTTTTTTTAAATGTACACTACTGTTACACCAGATATGAGTTGCACTGGTGTGACACTGTGCCCTGGCAGGCAGGCAGGCAGGCAGGCAGGCACTGAAACGCACACGTGTGAAGGAAACTGACTGCTATTATTTCACAGTCAAAAAAGTGTTGTTTTTTTAAATCTACACTACTGTTACACCAGATATGAGTTGCACTGGGGTGACACTGTGCCCTGGCAGGCAGGCCCTGAAACGCACACGTGTAAAGGAAACTGACTGCTATTATTTCACAGTCAAAAAAGTGTTGTTTTTTTTTAAATGTACACTACTGTTACACCAGATATGAGTTGCACTGGTGTGACACTGTGCACTGGCAGGCAGGCACTGAAACACACACGTGTGAAGGAAACTGACTGCTAAATATTTCACAGTCAAAAAAGTGTTGTTTTTTTTAAATGTACACTACTGTTACACCAGATATGAGTTGCACTGGTGTGGCACTGTGCCCTGGCAGGCAGGCACTGAAACGCACACGTGTGAAGGAAACTGACTGCTATTATTTCACAGTCAAAAAAGTGTTGTTTTTTTTAAATGTACACTACTGTTACACCAGATATGAGTTGCACTGGTGTGACACTGTGCCCTGGCAGGCAGGCACTGAAACGCACATGTGTGAAGGAAACTGACTGCTAATATTTTACAGTCAAAAAAGTTTTGTTTTTTTTAAATGTACACTACTGTTACACCAGATATGTGTTGCACTGGTGTGACACTGTGCCCTGGCAGGCGGGCACTGAAACGCACACGTGTGAAGGAAAATGACTGCTATTATTTCACAGTGAAAAAAGTGTTTTGTTTTTTTTAAATGTACACTACTGTTACACCAGATATGAGTTGCACTGGTGTGACACTGTGCACTGGCAGGCAGGCACTGAGACGCACACGTGTGAAGAAAACTGACTGCTATTATTTCACAGTCAAAAAAGTGTTTTTTTTTTAAATGTACACTACTGTTACACCAGATATGAGTTGCACTGGTGTGACACTGTGCCCTGGCAGGCAGGCACTGAAACGCACACGTGTGAAGGAAACTGACTGCTATTATTTCACAGTCAAAAAAGTGTTTTTTTTTTAAATGTACACTACTGTTACACCAGATATGAGTTGCACTGGTGTGACACTGTGCCCTGGCAGGCAGGCACTGAAATGCACACGTGTGAAGGAAACTGACTGCTAAATATTTAACAGTCAAAAAAGTGTTTTTTTTTTTTTATGTACACTACTGTTACACCAGATATGAGTTGCACTGGTGTGACCCTGTGCCCTGGCAGGCAGGCACTGAAACGCACACGTGTGAAGGAAACTGACTGCTATTATTTCACAGTCAAAAAAGTGTTGTTTTTTTTAAATGTACACTACTGTTACACCAGATATGAGTTGCACTGGTGTGACACTGTGCCCTGGCAGGCAGGCAGGCAGGCAGGCAGGCACTGAAACGCACACGTGTGAAGGAAACTGACTGCTATTATTTCACAGTCAAAAAAGTGTTGTTTGTTTAAATCTACACTACTGTTACACCAGATATGAGTTGCACTGGGGTGACACTGTGCCCTGGCAGGCAGGCCCTGAAACGCACACGTGTAAAGGAAACTGACTGCTATTATTTCACAGTCAATAAAGTGTTTTTTTTTTTTTAAATGTACACTACTGTTACACCAGATATGAGTTGCACTGGTGTGGCGCTGTGCCCTGGCAGGCTGGCACTGAAACGCACACGTGTGAAGGAAACTGACTGCTATTATTTCACAGTCAAAAAAGTGTTGTTTTTTTAAATGTACACTACTGTTACACCAGATATGAGTTGCACTGGTGTGACACTGTGCCCTGGCAGGCAGGCACTGAAACGCACATGTGTGAAGGAAACTGACTGCTAATATTTTACAGTCAAAAAACTTTATTTTTTTTTTAAATGTACACTACTGTTACACCAGATATGTGTTGCACTGGTGTGACACTGTGCCCTGGCAGGCGGGCACTGAAACGCACACATGTGAAGGAAACTGACTGCTATTATTTCACAGTCAAAAAAGTGTTGTTTTTTTTTAAATGTACACTACTGTTACACCAGATATGAGTTGCACTGGTGTGACACTGTGCCCTGGCAGGTGGGCACTGAAACGCACACGTGTGAAGGAAACTGACTGCTATTATTTCACAGTCAAAAAAGTGTTGTTTTTTTTTTTTTTAAATGTACACTACTGTTACACCAGATATGAGTTGCACTGGTGTTACACTGTGCCCTGGCAGGCAGGCACTGAAATGCACACATGAAAAGGAAACTGACTGCTATTATTTCACAGTCAAAAAAGTGTTGTTTTTTTTAAATGTACACTACTGTTACACCAGATATGAGTTGCACTGGTGTGACACTGTGCCCTGGCAGGCAGGCACTGAAACGCACACGTGAAAAGGAAACTGACTGCTATTATTTCACAGTCAAAAAAGTGTTGTTTTTTTTAAATGTACACTACTGTTACACCAGATATGTGTTGCACTGGTGTGACACTGTGCCCTGGCAGGCAGGCACTGAAACGCACACGTGTGAAGAAAACTGACTGCTATTATTTCACAGTCAAAAAAGTGTTGTTTTTTTTTATGTACACTACTGTTACACCAGATATGAGTTGCACTGGTGTGACCCTGTGCCCTGGCAGGCAGGCACTGAAACGCACACGTGTGAAGGAAACTGACTGCTATTATTTCACAGTCAAAAAAGTGTTGTTTTTTTTAAATGTACACTACTGTTACACCAGATATGAGTTGCACTGGTGTGACACTGTGCCCTGGCAGGCAGGCACTGAAACGCACACGTGTGAAGGAAACTGACTGCTATTATTTCACAGTCAAAAAAGTGTTGTTTTTTTTAAATGTACACTACTGTTACACCAGATATGAGTTGCACTTGTGTGACACTGTGCCCTGGCAGGCAGGCAGGCACTGAAATGCACACGTGTGAAGGCAACTGACTGCTATTATTTCACAGTCAAAAAGTGTTGTTTTTTTTTAAATGTACACTACTGTTACACCAGATATGAGTTGCACTGGTGTGACACTGTGCCCTGGCAGGCAGGCAGGCAGGCACTGAAACGCACACGTGTGAAGGAAACTGACTGCTATTATTTCACAGTCAAAAAAGTGTTGTTTGTTTAAATCTACACTACTGTTACACCAGATATGAGTTGCACTGGGGTGACACTGTGCCCTGGCAGGCAGGCCCTGAAACGCACACGTGTAAAGGAAACTGACTGCTATTATTTCACAGTCAAAAAAGTGTTTTTTTTTTTAAATGTACACTACTGTTACACCAGATATGAGTTGCACTGGTGTGACACTGTACCCTGGCAGGCAGGCACTGAAACACACACGTGTGAAGGAAACTGACTGCTAAATATTTCACAGTCAAAAAAGTGTTTGTTTTTTTTTAAATGTACACTACTGTTACACCAGATATGAGTTGCACTGGTGTGACGCTGTGCCCTGGCAGGCAGGCACTGAAACGCACACGTGTGAAGGAAACTGACTGCTATTATTTCACAGTCAAAAAAGTGTTGTTTTTTTAAATGTACACTACTGTTACACCAGATATGAGTTGCACTGGTGTGACACTGTGCCCTGGCAGGCAGGCACTGAAACGCACATGTGTGAAGGAAACTGACTGCTAATATTTTACAGTCAAAAAAGTTTTTGTTTTTTTTAAATGTACACTACTGTTACACCAGATATGTGTTGCACTGGTGTGACACTGTGCCCTGGCAGGCGGGCACTGAAACGCACACGTGTGAAGGAAACTGACTGCTATTATTTCCCAGTCAAAAAAGTGTTGTTTTTTTTTAAATGTACACTACTGTTACACCAGATATGAGTTGCACTGGTGTTACACTGTGCCCTGGCAGGCAGGCACTGAAATGCACACATGAAAAGGAAACTGACTGCTATTATTTCACAGTCAAAAAAGTGTTGTTGTTTTTAAATGTACACTACTGTTACACCAGATATGAGTTGCACTGGTGTGACACTGTGCCCTGGCAGGCAGGCACTGAAACGCACACATGTGAAGGAAACTGACTGCTAAATATTTAACAGTCAAAAAAGTGTTGTTGTTTTTTTAAATGTACACTACTGTTACACCAGATATGTGTTGCACTGGTGTGACACTGTGCCCTGGCAGGCAGGCACTGAAATGCACACGTGAAAAGGAAACTGACTGCTATTATTTCACAGTCAAAAAAGTGTTGTTTTTTTTAAATGTACACTACTGTTACACCAGATATGTGTTGCACTGGTGTGACACTGTGCCCTGGCAGGCAGGCACTGAGACGCACACGTGTGAAAAAAACTGACTGCTATTATTTCACAGTCAAAAAAGTGTTTTGTTTTTTTAAATATACACTACTGTTACAACAGATATGAGTTGCACTGGTGTGACAATGTGCCCTGGCAGGCAGGCACTGAAATGCACACGTGAAAAGGAAACTGACTGCTATTATTTCACAGTCAAAAAAGTGTTGTTTTTTTTAAATGTACACTACTGTTACAACAGATATGAGTTGCACTGGTGTGACACTGTGCCCTGGCAGGCAGGCACTGAAACGCACACGTGTGAAGGAAACTGACTGCTATTATTTCACAGTCAAAAAAGTGTTTTTTTTTTTAAATGTACACTACTGTTACACCAGATATGTGTTGCACTGGTGTGACACTGTGCCCTGGCAGGTAGGCACTGAGACGCACACGTGTGAAGAAAACTGACTGCTATTATTTCACAGTCAAAAAAGTGTTGTTTTTTTAAATATACACTACTGTTACAACAGATATGAGTGGTGGCACTGGGCATGTGGGCACAGTATACGCCGTGAGCATGACACACACGCTGGCAGGCAGGCAACTGCAATTAGATTACACAGGAAAAAAAAAAAAAAGCAGACTGATGTTCTAGTCCTTCAGGACTGTAGTGGACACTGAATACACTAGCCTAGCTATCGATTTCTCTATTAAATCAGCAGCAGCTACACTGTCCCTCCTCTCACTAAGAATGCAGCTTCCATATGAATCTAAAATGGATGCTGTCCAGGAGGTGGGAGGGTCTGGGAGGGAGGGTCTGCTGCTGATTGGCTGGAATGTTTCTGCTGACTGTGAGGTACAGGGTCAAAGTTTACTCAATGATGACGAATAGGGGGCGGACCGAACATCGCATATGTTTGCCCGCCGTGGCGAACGTGAACAAGCTATGTTCGCCGGGAACTATTCGCCGCAAACTATTCGGGACATCACTAATCCTTACATCTATTGAGATTAATTATAATGAATGCAGATATGTTTTGTAGTAAAGTATGCAGCTGACGTGTAAAAAATACATAAACATTATGTTTTCATGTTAATGATGTACTATTTTTCCTGTTTGTGTGATAAAAAAGTATCTATTTACATAGAAGTGGTATATTGCTCTAATTTACGTTTTCTGAAATCTAAATAGCTACCCTTTTACTGATGACAGCAAAAATGGTCTCAAAGGGACATTCTAGTGAATATTAAACTTACATGATTCTTTCCAATTTGCTTTTATCATCAAATTTGATTTGTTCTCTAGGTATTCTTTGTTGAAAGTGAAACCTAAGTAGGCTCATATGCTAATTTCTAAGCCGTTGAAGGCCACCTATTATCTTAGTACATTTTGAAATGTGTCTTAGAGTTAGACACAGTTAAACACAGTTAGACACAGCTAGTTCATGTGTGTCATATAGATAACATTGTGCTCACTCCCGTAGAGTTATTTTTGAGTCAGCACTGATTAGCTAAAATGCAAGTCTGTCAAAAGAACTGAATTAAGGGGGCAGTCTGCAGAGTCTTAGATTCAAGGTATCATAGAGGTAAAAATTGTATTAATATAACCGTGTTGGTTATGCAAAACTGGGGAATGCATAATAAAGGGATTATCTATCTTTTTAAACAATAAACATTTTTCAAGTAGCCTGTTCCTTTCCTAAGCTTTCAATACTGAAAATCTGTTACTGTGTGACTTTTCAAATGTATAGTCATGCCCCAGAAAGCAAAAATCCTTAAAGGGACATGAAAACCAAATGTCTGATTTTATGATTCAGATAGAACACAAATTTTTAAATAACTTTCCAGTTTACTTCTATTTTCAATTTTGTTTCATTCTCTTGGTATCCTTTCTAGAAGGAGCAGCAATGCACTACTGGGAGGTAGCTGAACACATATGTAAGCCAATGACAAGAGGCATATATGTGCAACCAAATAGCTGCCAGCTCCTGAGCCTACCTAGATATGCTTTTTCAAAAAAGGATGCCAAGAGAACAAAGACAATTAGATACCAGAAATAAATTCGAAACTTATGTAAAATGATATGCTCCATCTGAATCATGAAAGAAAAAGTTTGTGTTTCATGTCCCTTTAATAGCTAGGCACAGAACTGGAAAAATACTTTAACATTGAGGTTAAAAAGTACTAGCTAAGTGACATTATATTGCCAGTCAACCCAAATTTTATATTGTCCCCTTAAATTTTTATATAAATATATATCATAAATATTCTATTACCACATCCTGTCACAGTGCAGTGTGGCAGTCTGATCCTTAAAGGGACAGTATACACCAGTTTTCATTTAACTGCATGTAATATGCACAGATACTGATCTAAAAATCCAGTATAAAACTGTTTAAAAACTTACTTAGAAGCTCCCAGTTTAGCTCTGTTTAAAAGTTCAGCTGGAACACCCACTGCAAGTGGTTCTATAGCAAAAAAAGCAGTCACTCCCCTTCCCCCTTCCTCTGCATATTCAAAGACTCTTTACACAAACAGGAGCAAGCTGGAGTAGGTATACACCAGTATTCTCCTAAAACTTTGGGGCTTGGTTTGGAGACTGAAAATCAGTGCAATGTTATTTAAAAATAAGCAAAACTATACATTAAAAAAAGAAGATATATAGGCTATATAAATGGATCATCTATAAAACATTTATGCAAAGAAAAATCTAGTGTATAATGTCCCTTTAAGACTGGCAGTAAAAACCCATTAAAGGGACACTGTACCCAAATTTTTTCTTTTGTAATTCAGAAAGAGCATGCAATTGTAAGCAACTTTCTAATTTACTCCTATTATCAATTTTTCTTCGTTCTCTTGCTATCATTATTTGAAAAAGAAGGCATCTAAGCTTTTTTTTGGTTTCAGTACTCTGGACAGCACTTTTTTATTGGTGGATGAATTTATCCACCAATCAGCAAGGACAACCCAGGTTGTTCACCAAAAATAGGCCGGCATCTAAACTTACATTCTTGCATTTCAAATAAAAATTCCAAGAGAATGAAGAAAATTTGATAATAGGAGTAAATTAGAAAGTTGCTTAAAATGTCATGCTCAATCTGAATCACAAAATAATTTTTTTGGGTACAGTGTCCCTTTAAGAGAATGCCTAATTGTCAGGGTTTTTTCCCTGCTTTGTTTGCCATGTGCTGCTGGCAGCCATTTTACTCACCTCTCTTGGTGAATCTGTTGCAGAGTGTGTGACGTTGCTCATTTCCTGCACGCCCTCTTATGGCCAGACTGGTGTACATCATCCATGTGAGACAGGTTGCAGTCTCAGAATTGTGATGTCATCACTTATTATTTAAAGGTCCTCTGTTCAGTATGCTTTGCCCTTGCGTTGTCTCAGACCTGTTTGTGAGTTCTTGTGTTCCAGTTCCTAGCTATTATCTGGTTCCTGATCTCTGGCTTGTTCCTGACTCTGCTGTTCTCCTTGTTCCTGATTCCGGCTCGTCTGACTATTCGTTTTGGCTCCTGACTTGTCTGACCACCAGCTCTAGCTTTGACGCCTGGCTTGTTGTTTGACTTGTGGACTTTTTATTATTTTTTGTTATAAATAAAGGGGTGATTATTTTTGCACTTCTCATCTCAGTCTGATTCCTGGCTCCCTGACATTACGCAAGGGCCATGAATCCTGATGGTGCTAATAATCCACCTTTACATACCATCATTTCCAGGATTCATGAACAGAATCACCACTTGGATCAATTTGCACTAGCCCTGCAAACCCTGCTGACTCACACTGCACATTTGGAGAAGAGTGTCCCACAAGTTATGGCTGCTCCTGTTTCTGCTACTGCACCTAGTCCTACCAGGAGCACGTCCAGTTCTGCACCTCTACCTCAGCGATATGGAGGCGATCCTATTCAGTGCAGAGGGTTTTTGAACCAGGTGGGCATTTACTTTCAGATGTTACCTCAGGCGTTTCCCTCTTACAGAGCTAAGGTGGGATTTCTCATCTTGTTACTCTCTGACACAGCTCTTGCCTGGGCTAATCCCTTGTGGGAGACTAATAAACCTGTGATTTCAAATTAACCCTGAGTTTGTGGCCTCCTTTCGAAGGGTAATTGATGTTCCGGCTCGCTCCTCCTCTGCTGCTAAATGACTCACGTCCATTCAGCAAGGTACGAGATCTGTTGCTCAGTATGCCATTGAGTTCTGTACGCTTGCCACAGAGGTAGGTTGGAACAATGAAGCCCTTGTTGTCACCTTCTTTCATGGGCTCTCTGATGCGATTAAAGACGAAGTTGCTGCCAGAGATTTACCAGAGGATCTCGAGGCATTGGTGTCTTTTTTGATCCTAATTGACATCAGACTCAGAGAGAGGCCCTCTTTCAAGGAGCACTTGCGGAAGCCTCCTGTTCCGTTGTTTCCTATGTGTTCGTTCCCACCCATGCCTCCCTCTACTTCCATGCCTCCTGGTCCCAAGTCACCAGGTACTGCTGAGCCGATGCAGTTGGGATTCACGCGTCGCTTTGCAGCGGAGAGGGCCTTTAGGAGGAGGGAGGGGCTCTGTCTCTATTGTGGGTTACAGGGCCACCTTTTAAAGTCTTCTCCTACATGGCCAGAAAACGCTTGCACCTAAGGTCCTGTTGGGAAAAGACCTTGGGTGGTTTATACTCTTCCCCGGAACTGCTAAAGGAGAAACCTTTGGTCACAGTTGTCCTTTCCTGGGTGTACTCCTCCATAGTCACCCAGGCTCTTGACTCTGGTGCTGCAGGCTATTTCATTGACAGTCCTTTTGTATCAAAGCACTCCATTCCTGTATTGCCTCAGTCCATTCCGCTTGCTATTGAGGCCATGATGGCAGGCCCCTTCAGCCCGCATTCGTTACTCATGAAACTGCTCCGTTATCCATGGCTGTTTGGGCGCTCCATTTTGAAACCCTTCAGTTCTAGGTGATAAACTCTCTGCATTTTCCATTTGTTCTGGGTTATTCCTGGCTCCAAAAGCACAATCCCAGTCTCGACTAGCGCAGGTCCGAAATTTTGTTATGGTTTCCACAATGTATTTCCACTTGTCTTCGGAAACCAGTCAAAGTCTTGTGAACTTCTTCGGTATCTCAATTGCCAGAGGAGTACAGAGAGTTCCTAGATGTTTTTGACAAGGTGTGTGCCGGTACGTTGCCTCCTCACCGGTCTTATAATTGTGCCACAGACTTGCAACCCAGAGCCATTCCTTCTTAGGGGTCTGTTGCGGAGAATTGTGCTATGGAGGAGTATGTTGCCGATGCTCTGTCATGGGGGATCATCTGCAAATCCTTCTCTCCTGCAGAGAATGGCTTCTTCTTTGTGGAGAAAAAGGGTGGCGAGTTAAGAACATGCATCGATTATAGGGGTCTTAATCGTCTTAGCATTAAGAATGCTTACCCTATTCCACTCATTACGGAACTCTTTGACCGCCTTTAGGGAGCTACGGTCTTTTCTAAACTTGATTTGAGAGAAGCGTACAATCTCGTTATGATCAAGGAGGGCCACGAATGGAAAACAGCATTTAACACCAGGAACAGGCATTATGAATATCTTGTAATGCCCTTTGGCCTATGTAATGCTCCTGCTGTTTTTCATGAATTTATTAATGATGTCCTACGAGGTATGTTATAACAGTGTGTTGTGGTGTACTTAGACGACATCCTTATACACCCACCCACACTTGAGGCTCATTGTTCTGATGTCACACGGGAACTTCAGAGACTACGTGAGAACAGCCTATTTTGTAAACTCAAGAAATGTGAGTTCCATCAGACTCAAGTAACCTTCCTAGGTTATGTTATCTCCGTTGTAGGGTTTTGCATGGATCATGACAAGTTGTCTGCAGTTCTGCAGTGGCCTCGCCCAGTTGGTCTTCGGTCTATTCAACGTTTTTTGGGCTTCACCAATTACTAAAGAAAGTTTATTAAAAACTTTTCTTCCTTGGTCAAATCTATCACAGACATGACCCGTAAAGAGAATGATCCACTCCATTGGTCACCTACTGCCATTAAGGCCTTTGATAGTCTTAAGACTGCCTTTGCTGCAGCTCCAGTTCTGGCTCATCCTAACCATGTCCTGCCTTTTGTTCTTGAGGTCGATGCATCTGAGACTGGAGTAGGTGCCCTCTTGTCTCAACGTCCTACACTTGACGGTTCCTTGCATCCGTGCGGTTTCTTCTCTAAGAAATTGTCTCCAGCGGAGTGAAATTATAAAATTGGCGACAGGGAATTACTGGCCATAATTTTGGCACTCAAGGAATGGAGGCATCTTCTCAAGGGTACTAGCGTACCAGTGCTCATTCTTACTGACCACAAGAATTTAACTTGTCTATCTGAAGCAAAACGTTTGTCACCCCCGACAGGCCAGATGGGTGCTATTTTTGTCTCAGTTTAATTATGTGGTCTCCTACCGGCCTGGTTGTAAGAATGTTAGGGCTGATGCCCTCTCTCGACCATTTTCACCTCTGTCCAAAGAGGAGTCTGTACCTACTCCAGTTATACCTCCTGACCATAATTTGGCTACTATAAATACTAATTTGACTTCTCCCTTGGGGGAGGAGATCCTGGCTGCACAAACCAACGCACCTTCTGAGAAACCTAGTGGTAAGTGTTTTGTTCCTGTGAATCTTCGAACGAAACTTTTGCACATTTACCACTATCCTAAAGCCGCAGGTCACCCGGGCAAGAACCAAATGATTTGGTCTGTCACTCGACAATTCTGGTGGCCAGGTCTTCATTCTGATGTTGCTGCGTATGTTGCCTCCTGCTCACTTTGTGCACAGAATAAGACTCCTCGACGTCTTCTTCAACCTATTGCTAATGGTGAGCATCCTTGGACACATCTTTCCATGGACTTCATTGTCAAGCTCCCGGTTTCCATTGGGAATACTGTTATCCTAATGGTGGTTGACCGTTTTTTCTAAAATGTCACATTGCATTCCAATGAAGAAGCTGCCTACCGCTCAGGAGCTTGCTTCATTGTTTGCCCGGGAGGTCTTCCATTTACATGGGTTACCCAAGGAGATAGTCTCAGACCGGGGTAGACAGTTTGTCTCCAGATTTTGGCATTCCTTTTGTGCTCAAATGGGGATCCAGCTTTCTTTCTCCTCGGCATATCGCCCTCAATCCAATGGGGCTGCGGAACGGTCTAATCAAGCTCTGGAACAGTTCCTCCGTTGCTATGTCTCAGATCACCACAATAATTAGTCTGAACTGTTACCTTGGGCAGAGTTTGCTCGTAATAGTGCTATTAATGCTTCCTCCAAGTTATCCCCGTTCATGGCGAATGTCTCAGGATATTCCGGCTGTGGAGGAGCATCTCTGGCAACTCTGTTCCATGTGGGTGCAGATTCAGGATTGCCTTCATCGTTCTATGCAGTGCCAAAAGTTCCAGGCTGTTCGTAGGCGTCTGCCCGCGACATCCTACCAGGTTGGTGAGAGGATTTGGATATATTCCCACAACTTGAACCTTCATGTGTCTTCCAATAAACTTGCTCCACTTTATATTGTTATACTCCGACGGGTCAATCCTTTGGCCTACGCTCTTGACCTTCCTCCTGCAATGTGCATCTCCAATGTTTTTCATGTCTCCCTCTTGAAACCATTGGTTTGTAATCGGTTTACCACTGTGTTGCCTCATCCCCGTCCTATCTCTGTTGACAACCATGAAGAATATCAGAGGTCAGCAGCATTATTGACTCTCGTATGTCCAGGGGCCGTGTACATTATTTGGTTCACTGGAGGGGCTACGGTCCGGAGGAGCGTTCATGTGTTCCCTCCTCTGATGTTCATGCTCCTACCCTCCTCCGTGCTTTCCATTCTCCCGCACTCCACCATGCCTTCCATGCCGTTTTCCCAATAAGCCTTTTGTCCTCCTGCAAGGGAGGAGTCGTTGAGGGGAGGGTCCTGTCAGAGTTTTTTCCCTGCTTTGTTTGCCATGTGCTGCTGGCAGCCATTTTAATCACCTCTCTTGCTGAATCTGGTGCAGAGTGTGTGAAGCTGCTCATTTCCTGCACCCCCTTTTATGGCCAGACTGGTGTACATCATCCGTGTGAGACAGGTTGCAGTCTCAGAATTGTGATGTCATCACTTATTATTTAAAGGGCCTCTGTTCAGTATGCCTTGCCCTTGCGTTGTCTCAGACCTGTTTGTGTGTTCCTGTGTTCCAGTTCCTGTGTATTACCTGGCTGTCTGACGTCCCTCCTGGTTCCTGATCTCTGGCTTGTTCCTGACTCTGCTGTTCTCCTTGTTCCTGATTCCGGCTCGTCTGACTACTCGCTTTGGCTCCTGAATCGGCTCGTCTGACTTTTCGCTTTGACTCCTGACTCTGCTCGTCTGACTACCAGCTCTGGCTTTGACTCCTAGCTTGTTGTTTGACTTGTGGACTTTTTATTATTTTTTGTTATAAATAAAGGTGTCATTAGTTTTGCACTTCTCGTTTCAGTCTGATTCCTGGCACCCGACACTAATAACCTAGAAGGGTATATGGTGCCTCACCAAAAATAAGCAAATGTTTTGAAGAGTCACATGATCCTTTGGCTATTACATAGTTAAAGGGAAAATATCAGTTTCTTATCCCATTAGACAAATGGTTTTAAATAATAAAAGAGAAATTTCAGAAACTATCTGTTAGTCAGATATATATATATATATATATATATATATATATATATATATATATATATATATATAATCAGTCCTATAGATATCTCATGATTGATGTAAAGAATTCAATTTTGTAAACCCATTCTACACTAGGTTTAGAATATCAGAATGGTTGAGCAGTATATCAATGGCCTTGATTCAAAAACTTGTTTGTGAAACTAATATCTCAAAGAAAAAAACCTTGGAAATTGCACAATTCAGAGATTTATACCCATCTTCATCATAGTCTTAAGCTGGACCCACATCTGTCTTGTAACCACTTACCACTCTGTGCATAGAACGATCTCCACTGAAGAACATCAGCATTGCAAGGTATCTTTGAATATTACTGAAGAAATAAAAATGAGAATAACATCCTTAATACGACATAACATTTTTAGTATTCAGATATAGTGGCCAATTTATCACGGCACGCATGGGACCATATACCCCTGTTGTCCGCAGTTAAGAAGCAGTGGTCTTAAGACTGTTGCTCCTTAACTCGTACGCCTCCTCTGAGGTTGTGGACATTAATCCGTACAATCTCATACCATCAGGTTGATTGACACCCATTGCCTGTGAATCTGCAGGGGGCAGCATTGCACAAGCAGTTCACCAGTGATAACTGATGACATTTATCGATGTCTGGTGGACATGATTCGCTACAGGGGATCATGTCCGCCAGACACTTGATAAATCGGCTTCATTGCGTGTAAATTTAAACAAGTTTCTAATTTACTTCTATTATAAAATTTTCTTTGTTCTTTTAGTTTCTGTTGTTTAAGAGTAAACCTAGGCAGGCTGATGGAAGCTTAGGAGCGTGCACGTGTCTTTACAAGTCTATGGTCTTGATTACAATTTTTCAATATATCTCCTCTAGAAAACAAGATTTTGGTTTTGGATGATATTAAAATCCAAAATGTATTTGGCCACTAACAGCCCACCGCTGTCATCGAGATTCGATTTTATAATCTTTATCTATCCTGATAACTTGGTAAACTATATGAATGCCATTTGTATATGGGTATGATAGGTATAATGAACATGTTTGTTCAGTGATTATATTGACACTTTTAATAAAACTGAATGAGAAAGCACCGTTTTCCAGTTTGGCGTGATTAACATCAGAAGTCAAGAAGAACAATGTGAGAGATTAGTTTCTATTAGAACTAAGTGGCTGCAGCTGATCTCATCTTCTAAAACAAAATTTTAACAGTTCTCAAATTGTAAATTATGAAAAAGCCAAGTCACCCAATTTTCTCCATTGTAGTAATGTAGCTGCACAGTAAGAAGATAGTGATGCAAGCAATGATCCCACTAACCTTTTTGAGCAGCGTGAGCAAAAAATGTTTACTTATGCAATTTTTGGCCAAGTGGCTAAAATGTGTGCGCACTTTATTCTTGATTGTAGTCAGAAGTAAATGTTGTAAAGGAAATAACACACATACAGAAACTTACAGATTCACACACCCACACACTCACTCTCTCACACACTCTCACACACTCTTAATCTTACACTCTTACTCTCACACACTCTTAATCTTACACTCATAGGGGGATATTTATCAAAGTGTCAACTATGTTGCATTCGTGGGCGAAGAGCATCAGACTGGTGTTAACTAACAGTCATCGATGTTGCGGCTATTCAGGTTTTTCCCAACTTTATTTATACCATTTCATTACTGTCCACGAACAAGCACATTTCTCTTTAGCACATTATTGTATATAGTGTAAATGTATTCTTTTTCTGAGCAGAACTAATTGCGAATATAGCAAGTAGCGAAATATTTGGTGCAAAGTGGAGATTTAATTATTAGAATTATTTTTAAGATTGGACATACATATTTTAGTATGTATACACACACATATATACATATGTGTGTGTGTTATGTCAGAAATCTTTTGCAAACATATTCTTTTTTTGGTTCTAAACAATATTGTCTGTCATATCTCTGTGTTTATTTATACCACTATATGTATATATTGTAAATGTATTATTATTCTGAGCAGGTATAATTGCAAATATAACATGTAATCAGAGTATCATATGTATTTATTTGCAATATATGGATATTTTAAAGCGATATGAAAGTACAAATTTAAGTTGCACTACTGGGAGCTAGCTACTAATTGGTTCCTGCACACATTTGTCTCTAGTGATTGGCTAAATAGATGTGTTCAGCTAGCTGCCAGTAGTGCAATGGTGTTCCTTCAGCAAAGGATAACAATAGAATGAAGCAAATTTGATAATAGAAGTAAATTGGAAAGTTGTAGATTGCAATCTATTTTTAAAAAACACCCCTTCACAGGTGTTATAAAATGAGCTGGCATAAAAGATGACATTTCTTACTGAAAAAGAAATTCAAGAGAAGGAAGAAATACACTGAAAATAGCATGACAGTAAAGAGGTGATTTTAATTTCTGCTGTATCTGATTCTTGACAGTTTATAGTTAGGTGGGCTATCCCTTTGAGCTATCAGCTTAGGATTCTATTGAATCAAACATCAATTCGAATCCTTGTCTAAAATATTACACTTTGTGTCCTAATGTCAGCATCAATGTTTATCTTTAATACTAATTTCACATATACATACTTTCAAAGTATAATACACAATGTAACAAAAGCCACTTACAAGTTCTGATGAGTGATCAATGACACAAGTATCAAGCAATTTGATTAGTTAGTGATAGTGTATAATGTGTATTTGAATCAGATTGGCTGATGTCATGTGATTATGCATATTCCAATCAAAAGTGGTGGAAAAATTCTCTAGTGTGTGGGTTGTTTAGGAATTGGCGTCATAATTGGTGCGAAAAGTGTTGCGTCAAACATGGCGCAAAGTGGAGAGTGGGACTTGTATTACATGGCTTAAACATGGTGCACATAGATTTTTTCAAACAAATAAAAAGGAAGTTAGCTATATTATGTTGTGTATTTATTTCATTTTTATCTCTATATCTATTAGTGCGACAAGTTTGGGGCAACACTTTGCATCAAATATGTAGAAATAATATTGTCCCCTTGATTTGTAATGAGAGACAAAGTTGTAGCATAATCCATAAGTAGTAATGCATTTTTCATTTTTATCCCTATATTTACTAGTGCACCAAATGTGTAGCAATAATATTGTTTGATTTAGAAAGGGTATACAATTTTAATAACATTTCTAATTTACTTTCATTATGTAATATACTTCATTCTTTTGCAGCATCGAACATAAGCTTTCTGTGTTTTCAGACTCCCATTGAGTTCTATGGCATCCGCGACCTGAAGGGTGGCAGATTGAAAACCAGGTACGCTGAGTCGGAAAAGATGCGAACGTAACTGTAGAAATTTTGATAACTTCGTGAGAGCTTCAAATAGTGTCAAATAGGAGGGCGAATGAACACGATTCCGCTCGAATTCCACAGGTTTTCAACTTGCATCAATCTACGTCGGATTGAGATTGTGGGATCGTATATAATGTCACAAATTTCAACATTTGCCGATCTTGACACTTTGATAACTATGGCGGATCAATCTCGTGACAATTACAACGCGGAATTCAAGTGTATTTTTGGTTGACGCTTTGATAAATATTTCCCTTGCTCTCACACACTCTTAATCTTACACTCTTACTCTCACACACTCTTAATCTTATACTCTTACTCTCACACACTCTTAATCTTACACTCTTACTCTCACATACTCTTAATCTTACACTCTTACTCTCACACACTCTTAATCTTACACTCTTACTCTCACATATTTCTTACTCTCACACACTCTTACTCTCACACACTCTTAATCTTACACTCTTACTCTCACATATTTTTTACTCTCACACAATCTTACTCTCACACACTCTTAAACCTCTTATTCTTATACACTCTCACACACTCTTAGGGGCCAATTTATTATTGTGCGGACGGACATGATCCGATGTAGCGAATCACGTCTGCCGCACTCAACTCGCATCAATCTGCGTCGGATTGAGATTGTGGGATCGTATATTATGTCACAAATTTCAACATTTGCTGATCTTGGCTCTTTGATAACTACGGCGGATCAATGTTGCGACAATTACGAAGCGGAATTCAAGCGTTTTTTCGGTTGACGCTTTGTTAAATACCCCCCTTACTCTCACACACTTTTAATCTTACACTCTTACTCTCACACGCTTACTCTCACACACTCTTAATCTTACACTCTTACTCTCACATATTTCTTACTCTCACACACTCTTACTCTCACACACTATTAAACATCTTACTCTTACACACTCTCACACAATCTTAGGGGCCAATTTATTATTGTGCGGGTGGACATGATCCGCTGTAGCGAATCATGTCTGCCGCACATCGATAAATGCAGACAGCATATACAATGCCGCCCGCCAGGATGATTGCTGTCCCCTACCTCTTACTCTCACATACTCTTACACTCTTACTCTCACACACTCTTACTCTCAAACACTCTTACTCTCACACACTCTTAGGGGCATATTTATCAAGCTCTGTATGGAGCTTGATGCCCTGTGTTTCTGGCGAGCCTGCAGACTCGCCAGAAACAGCAGTTGTGAAGCAGCGGTCACAAAGACCGCTGCTCCATAACCCTGTCTGCCTGCTCTGAGCAGGCGGACACACATCGCCACAATACAACCAGATCGAGTACGATCGGGTTGATTGACACCTCCCTGCTGGCGGCCCATTGGCCGCGAGTCTGCAGGGGGCGGCGTTGCACCAGCAGCTCTTGTGAGCTGCTGGTGCAATGCTGAATACGGCGAGCGTATTGCTCGCCGTATTCAGCGAAGTCTGGCGGACCTGATCCGCACTGTCGGATCAGGTCCACCAGATTTTGATAACTAGAGGCCTTACTCTCACACACTCTTAAAACTCTTACTCTTACACACTCTCACACACTCTTAGGGGCCGATTTATTATTGTGCAGGCGGACATGATCAGCTGTAGCGGATCATGTCCGCCGCACATCGATAAATGCCGACAGCATACGCTGTCTGCATTTATCATTGCACAAGCATTTCTAGTGAATTGCTTGTGCAATGCTGCCCGCCAGGATGATTGCTATCTGCCACCTCAGAGGTGGTAGACAAGTTAAGGAGCAGCGGTCTTATGAGTGAGTCGGAAGCAGCATCTGCTGCTTCATAAATGGACCCCTTACTCTCACCCACTCTTACTCTCACCCACTCTTACTCTCACCTACTCTTACTCTCACCTTTTCTTACTCTCACCCAGACTCTCACCATTTCTTACTCTCACACACCCTTATCCTCACCCACTCCTACGCTCGCACACTCTCTCACACCCACTCTTACTCTCACGCACTCTTGCTCTCACACTCTTACTCTCACACACATTTAAACCTATTACTCTCACACACTCTCACACACCCACTCTTATTCTCACCCACTCTTACTCTCAGACACTCTCACACACCCACTCTTACTCTCACACACTCTTACACACTCTTACTCTCACACACCCTCTCTTACTCTCACATACTCTTACTCTCAAACACCTTCTCTTACTCTCACACACTCTTACACACTCTTACTCTCACCCACTCTTACTCTCACACACTCTCACACATCCACTCTTACTCTCACACACTCTTACTCTCACACACCCTCTCTTACTTTCACACACTCTTACACATCCTCTCTAGCAGGCCCATTTATCAAAGGGCTTGCGGACCTGATCCGACACTGCGGATCAGGTCCGCAAGACCTCGATAAATGTGGAGAGCAATACGCTCTCCGCATTTAACATTGCACCAGCAGCTCACAAGAGCTGCTGGTGCAACGCCGCCCCCTGCTGACTCGCGGCCAATCGATCGGGTTGATGTCCGGCGATTCCTGTCCGCCTGTTCAGAGCAGGCGGACAGGGTTATGGAGCAGCGGTCTTTAGACCGCTGCTTCATAAGTTGTGTTTCTGGCGAGTCTGAAGACTCGCCAGAAACACGGCCCTTCAAGCTCCGTACGGAGCTTGATACATGGGCCTGTTACTCTCACACACTCTTACATACTCTTACATCACTTACTCTCACAGACTCTCACTCTCAGTAAAAGGACAGCAAATTAACTCTACACTCTTAGGGGTTTATTTTTTATTGTGAGGATGGACATGTTATGATGTAGCGTATCATGGCCGCCACACATCGATAAATGCCGACAGCATATGCTGTCGGCATTTATCATTTTACCAGCAGTTCCTGTAAACCGCTAAACCGGGCGCTAGCAGGGGGTGTCAATCAACCCGATGGTATTCGACCGGGTTGATTTCTGTCCGCCGCCTCAGAGCAGGCGGACAGGTAATGTAGCAGCAGTCTTTAGACCCCTTAAAGTTAAAATTTATTTTTCGTACTTCTATAAAAATGTATTGCACCTATGGTTACCAGATGTTTTCTTTACATATACATTTAGGTTACTTGAGAAAAAAAATTCCACTCTAATTGGCTTAATATTTGCACCATATATATTTTATTTGTTCTATTTTGCATTTGTATTTGATTGATTCTACATGTTGCGTAGCTTTAAAGTTTTAATTGATATAGACTTGCCAATGATAGTCTAAATATATGCCTCAAGTCTATATTATTATTATCATTTTTTTATAGAGCCTCAAAATTCTGCAGTGATATATATATATATATATATATATATATATATATATATATATATATATATATATATTGTGTGTGTGTGTATCTTTCTTTCTATCTATGTAAGTAATTCTAAATTCCATTTTTTTTAGTCTTTTGTTTATGTCTGGAACTGTATTTTAATCTTTCTATTTTAATCATCTAGCCAGTATGTAAGATATTACATTTTATTTTTCTGTGTAATATAATATCCATACTGCTTTATGTTAGACTCAGTAATTGCTACAAAATGGAGACTTCCTTATTTAGTGGTTAAATAAATAATAGTAGACCCGCTGACAATGCTGCACAGTAATTTATTACTATCCCTGTAATGTAAGGTTCAATCTCAAGATTGCTTTGTTATTCTTATATTCATTTTCATTAAGTGCTTTTCTTAGTACTTTTAAAAAAACATTCTATATTTTTCTACTTTATCCACATCTTCAATTCTCTGAGGCGTTTTTGTTTATCAACTTCATGATAAAAACTGTGATACACAGACGTGTGGGTAGAGAAGGTGGTTAATTTAAGACAGTTTGTTTGTATCAGGTTCTTTGCAAAGAAGGAAAGTAGTTAAAGGGACAGTCAACACCAGAATTTTTGTTGTTTTAAAAGATAGATAATCCCTTAATTTCCCATTCCCCAGCTTTGCATAACCAGCACAGTTATATTAATATACTTTTTACCTCTGTGATTACCTTGTATCTAAGCATCTTCTGACAGCCCCCTGATCCCATGACATTTTATTTATTATCTATTGACTTTCATTTTAGCCAATTAGTGCAGTGTCTGCCACAATCCACGGGCGTGATCACAATGTAATCTATATGGTTTACATGAACTAGCTCTCCCCTGTTGTGAAATACAAATAAAAAAGCATGTGATAAGAGGCGGCCTTCAAGGGCTTAGAAATTATCATATGAGCCTTCCTAGGTTTAGCTTTCACCTAAGAATACCAAGAGAACAAAGCAAAATTGGTGATAAAAGTAAATTGGAAAGTTGTTTAAAATTACATGCCCTATTTGAAACATTATGGCCTAGATTTAGAGTTCGGCGGTAGCCGTCAAAACCAGCGTTAGAGGCTCCTAACGCTGGTTTTGGCCGCCCGCTGGTATTTGGAGTCAGTGATTAAAGGGTCTAACGCTCACTTTGCAGCCGCGACTTTTCCATACCGCAGATCCCCCTACGCCATTTGCGTATCCTATCTTTTCAATGGGATCTTTCTAACTCCGGTATTTAGAGTCGTTTCTGCAGTGAGCGTTAGAGCTCTAACGACAAGATTCCAGCCGCCTGAAAATAGCAGGAGTTAAGAGCTTTCTGGCTAACGCCGGTTTATAAAGCTCTTAACTACTGTACCCTAAAGTACACTAACACCCATAAACTACCTATGTACCCCTAAACCGAGCTCCCCCCACATCGCCGCCACTCGATTAAAAATTTTAACCCCTAATCTTCCGACCGCCACCTACGTTATACTTATGTACCCCTAATCTGCTGCCCCTAACCCCGCCGACCCCTATATTACATTTATTAACCCCTAACCTGCCCCCCACAACATCGCCGCCAGCTACTTAAAATAATTAACCCCTAATCTTCCGACCGCAAAGCGCCGCCACCTACGTTATCCTTATGTACCCCTAATCTGCTGCCCCTAACACCGCCGACCCCTATATTATATTTATTAACCCCTAATCTGCCCCCCTCAACGTCGCCGACACCTACCTACACTTATTAACCCCTAATCTGCCGAGCGGACCTGAGCGCTACTATAATAAAGTTATTAGCCCCTAATCCGCCTCACTAACCCTATCATAAATAGTATTAACCCCTAATCTGCCCTCCCTAACATCGCCGACACCTAACTTCAATTATTAACCCCTAATCTTCCGATCGGAGCTCACCGCTATTCTAATAAATGTATTAACCCCTAAAGCTAAGTCTAACCCTAACACTAACACCCCCCTAACTTAAATATAATTTTAATCTAACGAAATAAATTAACTCTTATTAAATAAATTAATCCTATTTAAAGCTAAATACTTACCTGTAAAATAAACCCTAATATAGCTACAATATAAATTATAATTATATTTTAGCCATTTTAGGATTAATAGTTATTTTACAGGCAACTTGGTATTTATTTTAACTAGGTACAATAGCTATTAAATAGTTAAGAACTATTTAATAGTTACCTAGTTAAAATAATTACAAAATTACCTGTAAAATAAATCCTAACCTAAGATATAATTAAACCTAACACTACCCTATCAATAAAATAATTAAATAAACTACCTACAATTACCTACAATTAACCTAACACTACACTATCAATAAATTAAATAAACACAATTGCTACAAATAAATACAATTAAATAAACTAGCTAAAGTACAAAAAATAAAAAAGAACTAAGTTACAGAAAATAAAAAAATATTTACAAACATAAGAAAAATATTACAACAATTTTAAACTAATTACACCTACTCTAAGCCCCCTAATAAAATAACAAAGCCCCCCAAAATAAAAAATTCCCTACCCTATTCTAAATTAAAAAAGTTACAAGCTCTTTTACCTTACCAGCCCTGAACAGGGCCCTTTGCGGGGCATGCCCCAAGAAGTTCAGCTCTTTTGCCTGTAAAAAAAAACATACAATACCCCCCCCCCCAACATTACAACCCACCACCCACATACCCCTAATCTAACCCAAACCCCCCTTAAATAAACCTAACACTAATCCCCTGAAGATCTTCCTACCTTGTCTTCACCATACCAGGTTCACCGATCCGTCCTGGCTCCAAGATCTTCATCCAACCCAAGCGGGGGTTGGCGATCCATAATCCGGTGCTGAAGAGGTCCAGAAGAGGCTCCAAAGTCTTCATCCTATCCGGCAAGAAGAGGACATCCGGACCGGCAAACATCTTCTCCAAGCCGCATCTTCTATCTTCTTCCATCCGGTGCGGAGCGGGTCCATCTTGAAGCAGGCGACGCGGATCCATCCTCTTCTTCCGATGTCTCCCGACGAATGACGGTTCCTTTAAGGGACGTCATCCAAGATGGCGTCCCTCGAATTCCGATTGGCTGATAGGATTCTATCAGCCAATCGGAATTAAGGTAGGAATTTTCTTATTGGCTGATGGAATCAGCCAATCAGAATCTAGTTCAATCCGATTGGCCGATCCAATCAGCCAATCAGATTGAGCTCGCATTCTATTGGCTGATCGGAACAGCCAATAGAATGCGAGCTCAATCTGATTGGCTGATTGGATCAGCCAATCGGATTGAACTTGATTCTGATTGGCTGATTCCATCAGCCAATCAGAAAATTCCTACCTTAATTCCGATTGGCTGATAGAATCCTATCAGCCAATCGGAATTCGAGGGACGCCATCTTGGATGACGTCCCTTAAAGGAACCGTCATTCGTCGGGAGACATCGGAAGAAGAGGATGGATCCGCGTCGCCTGCTTCAAGATGGACCCGCTCCGCACCGGATGGAAGAAGATAGAAGATGCGGCTTGGAGAAGATGTTTGCCGGTCCGGATGTCCTCTTCTTGCCGGATAGGATGAAGACTTTGGAGCCTCTTCTGGACCTCTTCAGCACCGGATTATGGATCGCCAACCCCCGCTTGGGTTGGATGAAGATCTTGGAGCCAGGACGGATCGGTGAACCTGGTATGGTGAAGACAAGGTAGGAAGATCTTCAGGGGATTAGTGTTAGGTTTATTTAAGGGGGGTTTGGGTTAGATTAGGGGTATGTGGGTGGTGGGTTGTAATGTTGGGGGGGGGTATTGTATGTTTTTTTTTACAGGCAAAAGAGCTGAACTTCTTGGGGCATGCCCCGCAAAGGGCCCTGTTCAGGGCTGGTAAGGTAAAAGAGCTTGTAACTTTTTTAATTTAGAATAGGGTAGGGAATTTTTTATTTTGGGGGGCTTTGTTATTTTATTAGGGGGCTTAGAGTAGGTGTAATTAGTTTAAAATTGTTGTAATATTTTTCTTATGTTTGTAAATATTTTTTTATTTTCTGTAACTTAGTTCTTTTTTATTTTTTGTACTTTAGCTAGTTTATTTAATTGTATTTATTTGTAGCAATTGTGTTTATTTAATTTATTGATAGTGTAGTGTTAGGTTAATTGTAGGTAATTGTAGGTAGTTTATTTAATTATTTTATTGAAAGGGTAGTGTTAGGTTTAATTATATCTTAGGTTAGGATTTATTTTACAGGTAATTTTGTAATTATTTTAACTAGGTAACTATTAAATAGTTCTTAACTATTTAATAGCTATTGTACCTAGTTAAAATAAATACCAAGTTGCCTGTAAAATAAATATTAATCCTAAAATGGCTATAATATAATTATAATTTATATTGTAGCTATATTAGGGTTTATTTTACAGGTAAGTATTTAGCTTTAAATAGGAATCATTTATTTAATAAGAGTTAATTTATTTCGTTATATGTAAATTATATTTAAGTTAGGGGGGTGTTAGTGTTAGGGTTAGACTTAGCTTTAGGGGTTAATACATTTATTAGAATAGCGGTGAGCTCCGGTCGTCAGATTAGGGGTTAATAATTGAAGTTAGGTGTCGGCGATGTTAGGGAGGGCAGATTAGGGGTTAATACTATTTATGATAGGGTTAGTGAGACGGATTAGGGGTTAATAACTTTATTATAGTAGCGCTCAGGTCCGCTCGGCAGATTAGGGGTTAATAAGTGTAGGCAGGTGTCGGCGACGTTGTGGGGGGCAGATTAGGGGTTAATAAATATAACATAGGGGTCGGCGATGTTAGGGCAGCAGATTAGGGGTACATAGGGATAACGTAGGTTGCGGCGGTTTACGGAGCGGAAGATTAGGGGTTAAAACTGTAATGCAGGGGTCAGCGATAGCGGGGGCGGCAGATTAGGGGTTAATAAGTGTAAGGTTAGGGGTGTTTAGACTCGGGGTACATGTTAGGGTGTTAGGTGCAGACGTAGGAAGTGTTTCCCCATAGGAAACAATGGGGCTGCGTTAGGAGCTGAACGCTGCTTTTTTGCAGGTGTTAGGTTTTTTTTCAGCTCAAACAGTCCCATTGTTTCCTATGGGAGAATCGTGCACGAGCACGTTTTTGATGCCGGCCGCGTCCGTAAGCAACTCTGGTATCGAGAGTTGCATTTGCGGTAAAAATGCTCTACGCTCCTTTTTTGGAGCCTAACGCAGCATTTGTTTTAACTCTCGATACCAGAGTTAAATTTATGGTGCGGCCAGAAAAAAGCCCGCGGCGCGTTAACAGCCCTTTTACCGCCGAACTCTAAATCTAGGCCTATGGTTTTTTTGGACTTGACTGTTCCTTTAAGTTACTAGTTCTTTACACTACAAACTTTCTACTTCAAATATAAGTCAAAGGAAAATATGAATTATTATGTGAGTTAATTTATTTTAGCTAATAAATGATATTCAAGCATTTTTATAATTAGTAAAAAATGAATGAAATAAGTCTAGCTCAGGTAGTTTGCTATGCTTTGGCAGCATACATGGGGCAAGATTACATATACGGCGCAGGCTTCAGCGCAACTGCTAAAACCTGTGTTGCCCGTTAATTCACCTCGCACCTCAATAAACCCCGTCTGCATTTCATAAACTGCCGTAAGTCGGATAAACTAGCGATGTCCAGAAGTGTGCGTAAATACACATTTATGGAGTCGCCAGTGACTTATGGCAGTTTAGAAACTGCCGGCGCCTAAGAAAATTTTTAAAAAAAGTAAAATCGCCTGTAAAAGTTTAACCAGCCTCTCAAAAATAAACCTGACATGTCAAAAACCCCTATATCCGCAATCCCCCCACATTGCAACTAATAATAAAAGTATTAACCCCTAAACGCCAACCCCCCACAATGTAATATGTCTAATTAAACTATTAACCCCTAATCCACCATTCACCCACAACGCAATCTACCTAATAAAAGTATTAACCCCTAATCCGCCATGCACCCACATCACAATGTGACTAATTAACCTATTAACCCATAAACCTCCAGCCACCCACATCACCATAAACCAAATTAATCTATTAGCCCCTAAACAGACAACCCCCCACTTCGCAATAAACCAAATTAATCTATTAACTCCTAAACCAACAACCCCCCACAACCCAAATAACTAATTTAATTACTAAGCTCCCTAACCTAACACCCCCCAAATTAACCCCAATTACATAAAATAAAAAAAATACATAATCCCTATGAAAATAAAAAATTCCCCCAAAATAAAAACACCCCCTAATCTAAACTAAACTACCAATAGCCATTAAAAGGGCCTTTTGTAGGGCATTGCTCTAAGTTTAAAGGATACTAAACCCATATTTTTTCTTTCATGATTCAGATAGAGCATGCAATTTTAAGTAACTTTCTATTTTTACTCCTATTATCAATTTTCTTCGTTTTTCTTGCTATCTTTGTTTAAAAAGCAGGAATGTAAAGCAGCCAGCCTATTTTAGGTTCAGCACCATGGATAGCGCTTACTTATTAGTGGCTGACATTTAGCCACCAATAAGCAAGCATAACCCAGGTTCTCAACCAAAAATGGGTCTGCTCCTATGCATCACATTCCTGCTTTTTAATTAAAGATAGCAAGAGAACGAAGAAACATTTATAATAGGAGTAAATTAGCAAGTTGCTTAAAATTGCATGCTCTATCTGAATCATGATAGAATAAAATTGGGTTTAGTGTCCCTTTAAATAGCCCTTTTCTCCAACATTGGTGTGTCCGGTCCACGGCGTCATCCTTACTTGTGGGAATATCTCTTCCCCAACAGGAAATGGCAAATAGTCCCAGCAAAGCTGGCCATATAGTCCCTCCTAGGCTCCGCCCACCCCAGTCATTCTCTTTGCCGTTGCACAGGCAACATCTCCACGGAGATGGTTAAGAGTTTTTTGGTGTTTAAATGTAGTTTTTTATTCTTCTATCAAGTGTTTGTTATTTTAAAATAGTGCTGGTATGAAACAGAAAAGGATGAAGATTTCTGTTTGTGAGAGGAAGATGATTTTAGCAGACAGTAACTAAAATCGATTGCTGTTTCCACATAGGACTGTTGAGATGAAGTAACTTCAGTTGGGGGAAACAGTTAGCAGACTTTTCTGCTTAAGGTATGACTAGCCATATTTCTAACAAGACCATGTAATGCTGGAAGGCTGTCATTTCCCCTCATGGGGACCGGTAAGCCATTTTCTTAGTCACAAACAGAATAAAGGGCTTAATATGGGCTATAAAACTGGTAGACACTTTTATGGGCTAAATCGATTGCTTTATTTGGACATTTTATACATGTTTATGCTGATAATTCACATTTATAAACTTGGGGAACGTTGTTTAACGGCAGGCACTATGTTAGACACCTTTTCCAGTCAGGGAGGGCCTTCCCAGTTGTAGGCTGAGCCTCATTTTCGCGCCATTACTGCGCAGTTGTTTTGGAGAGCAAGACATGCAGATGCATGTGTGAGGATCTGAAAGTAGCTGGAAAAGTTTCTGGAAGGCGTCATTTGGTATCGTATTCCCCTCTGGGCTTGATTAGGTCGCAGCAAAGGCTATAGCTGGGACTGTATAGGGGTTAAATTTGTAAACGGCTCCGGTTCTGTTATTTTAAGGGTTAAAGCTCTGAAAATGGTGTGCAATACTCTTAATGCTTTAAGACACTGTGGTGAAATTTTGGTAATTTTTGAACAATTCCTTCATACTTTTTCACATATTCAGTAATAAAGTGTTTCTGTTTAAAATTTAAAGAGACAGTATCTGTTTTGTTTTAAAACATTTTTTGTGCTTTATTGACAAGTTTAAGCCTGTTTAACATGTCTGTGCCTTCGGATAAGCTATGTTCTATATGTATGAAAGCCAATGTGTCTCCCCATTTAAATTTGTGTGATAATTGTTCCATAGCGTCCAAACAAAGTAAGGACAGTACTGCCACAGATAATGAAATTGCCCAAGATGATTCCTCAGATGAGGGGAGTACACATGATACTACATAATCTCCTACTGTGTCTACACCAGTTTTGCCCACGCAGGAGGCCCCTAGTACATCTAGCGCGCCAATGCTTATTACCATGCAACAATTGACGGCTGTAATGGATAACTCCATAGCAAATATTTTATCCAAAATGCCTACATATTAGAGAAAGCGCAATTGCTCTGTTTTAAACACTGAAGAGCAGGAGGGCGCTGATGATAATTGTTCTGTCATACCCTCACACCAATCTGAAGTGGCCATGAGGGAGGTTTTGTCAGATGGGGAAATTTCAGATTCAGGAAAAATTTCTCAACAAGCTGAACCTGATGTTGTGACATTTAAATTTAAATTAGAACATCTCCGCGCACTGCTTAAGGAGGTGTTATCTACTCTGGATGATTGTGACAACTTGGTCATTCCAGAGAAATTATGCAAGATGGACAAGTTCCTAGAGGTTCCGGTGCACCCCGACGCTTTTCCTATACCCAAGCGGGTGGCGGACATAGTGAATAAGGAGTGGGAAAAGCCCGGCATACCTTTTGTTCCCCCCCCTATATTTAAGAAATTATTTCCTATGGTCTACCCCAGAAAGGACTTATGGCAGACAGTCCCTAAGGTCGAGGGGGCAGTTTCTACTCTAAACAAGCGCACTACTATTCCTATCGAGGATAGTTGTGCTTTCAAAGATCCTATGGATAAAAAATTGGAGGGTTTGCTTAAGAAGATTTTTGTACAGCAAGGTTACCTTCTACAACCCATTTCGTGCATTGTTCCTGTCACTACAGCAGTGTGGTTCTGGTTCGAAGAACTAGAAAAGTCGCTCAGTAGAGAGACTCCATATGAGGAGGTTATGGACAGAGTTCACGCACTTAAGTTGGCTAACTCTTTTATTTTAGATGCCGCTTTGCAATTAGCTAGATTAGCGGCGAAAAATTCAGGGTTTGCAATTGTGGCGCGCAAAGCGCTTTGGCTAAAGTCTTGGTCAGCGGATGTGTCATCCAAGACAAAATTGCTTAACATCCCTTTCAAAGGTAAAACTCTTTTTGGACCAGAATTGAAAGAGATTATCTCAGACATCACTGGGGGAAAGGGCCACGCCCTTCCACAAGATAGGCCTTTCAAGGCCAAGAATAAGTCTAATTTTCGTTCCTTTCGCAATTTCAGGAACGGACCGGCCTCTAATTCTGTATCCTCTAAGCAAGAGGGTAATGCCTCACAACCCAAACCAGCCTGGAAACCGATGCAAGGCTGGAACAAGGGTAAGCAGGCCAAGAAGCCTGCTGCTGCTAACAAAACAGCATGAAGGAGTAGCCCCCGATCCGGGACCGGATCTAGTAGGGGGCAGACTCTCTCTCTTTGCTCAGGCTTGGGCAAGAGATGTTCAGGATCCCTGGGCACTAGAAATAGTTTCTCAGGGTTATCTTCTGGAATTCAAGGTACTACCCCCAAGGGGAAGGTTCCACATGTCTCACTTATCCTTAAACCAAATAAAGAGACAGGCGTTCTTACATTGTGTAGAAGACCTGTTAAAGATGGGAGTGATACACCCAGTTCCAATAAAGGAACAAGGAATGGGATTTTATTCAAATCTGTTCGTAGTTCCCAAAAAAGAGGGAACTTTCAGACCGATTTTGGATTTGAAGATCCTAAACAAATTTCTCAGGGTACCATCGTTCAAGATGGAAACCATTCGAACGATTCTACCCACTATCCAGGAAGGTCAATTTATGACTACCGTGGATCTAAAGGATGCGTACCTACATATTCCTATCCACAAAGAACATCATCAGTTCCTAAGGTTTGCCTTTCTGGACAAACATTACCAGTTTGTGGCCCTCCCATTTGGGTTAGCCACTGCTCCAAGGATTTTCACAAAGGTACTAGGGTCCCTTCTAGCGGTTCTAAGACCAAGGGGCATTGCAGTAGTACCATACTTGGACGACATTCTAATACAAGCGTCGTCCCTGTCATCAGCAAAGGCTCATACAGACATCGTTCTGGCCTTTCTCAGATCACACGGATGGAAGGTGAACATAGAAAAAAGTTCTCTGTCTCCGTCAACAAGAGTTCCCTTCTTGGGAACAATAATAGATTCCTTAGAAATGAGGATTTTTCTGACAGAGGTCAGAAAGTCAAAACTTCTAAGCACTTGTCAAGTTCTTCATTCTTTTCCACGTCCTTCCATAGCGCAGTGCATGGAAGTAGTAGGGTTGATGGTTGCAGCAATGGACATAGTTCCTTTTGCACGAATTCATCTAAGACCATTACAACTGTGCATGCTCAAACAGTGGAATGGGGACTTGTCTCCAATGATTCAAGTAGATCAGAAGACCAGAGATTCACTCCGTTGGTGGCTGACCCTGGACCATCTATCCCAGGGAATGAGCTTCCGCAGACCAGAGTGGGTCATTGTCACGACCGACGCCAGTCTAGTGGGCTGGGGCGCGGTCTGGGAATCCCTGAAAGCTCAGGGACTATGGTCTCGGGAAGAGTCTCTTCTCCCGATAAACATTCTGGAACTAAGAGCGATCTTCAATGCTCTCAGAGCTTGGCCTCAGCTAGCAAAGGCCAGATTCATAAGATTCCAATCAGACAACATGACGACCGTTGCGTATATCAATCATCAGGGGGGAACAAGGAGTTCCCTGGCGATGAAAGAAGTGACCAAAATAATTCAATGGGCGGAGGATCACTCCTGCCACCTATCTGCGATCCACATCCCAGGTGTGGAAAACTGGGAAGCGGATTATCTGAGTCGTCAGACATTCCATCCGGGGGAGTGGGAACTCCACCCGGAGATCTTTGCCCAACTAACTCAATTATGGGGCATTCCAGACATGGATCTGATGGCGTCTCGTCAGAACTTCAAGGTTCCTTGCTATGGGTCCAGATCCAGGGATCCCAAGGCGACTCTAGTAGATGCACTAGTAGCACCTTGGACCTTCAACCTAGCTTATGTATTTCCACCGTTTCCTCTCATTCCCAGGCTGGTAGCCAGGATCAAACAGGAGAGGGCCTCGGTGATCTTGATAGCTCCTGCGTGGCCACGCAGGACTTGGTATGCAGACCTGGTGAATAAGTCATCGGTTCCACCATGGAAGCTACCTTTGAGACAGGACCTTTTTGTTCAGGGTCCATTCGAACATCCAAATCTGGTCTCCCTCCAGCTGACGGCTTGGAGATTGAACGCTTGATTCTATCAAAGCGTGGGTTTTCAGATTCTGTGATAGATACTTTGGTTCAGGCCAGAAAACCGGTAACTAGAAAGATTTACCATAAAATATGGAAAAGATATATCTGTTGGTGTGAATCCAAAGGATTCCCATGGAATAAGATAAAAATTCCTAAGATTCTCTCCTTTCTACAAGAAGGTTTGGAGAAAGGATTATCTGCAAGTTCTCTAAAGGGACAGATCTCTGCTTTATCTGTCTTACTACACAAAAGACTGGCAGCTGTGCCAGATGTTCAAGCATTTGTTCAGGCTCTGGTTAGGATCAAGCCTGTTTACAGACCTTTGACTCCTCCCTGGAGTCTAAATCTAGTTCTTTCAGTTCTTCAAGGGGTTCCGTTTGAACCTTTACATTCCATAGATATTAAGTTACTATCTTGGAAAGTTTTGTTTTTGGTTGCTATTTCTTCTGCTAGAAGAGTTTCAGAGTTATCTGCTCTGCAGTGTTCTCCGCCCTATCTGGTGTTCCATGCAGATAAGGTGGTTTTGCGTACTAAGCCTGGTTTTCTTCCAAAGGTTGTTTCTAACAAGAATATTAACCAGGAGATAGTTGTACCTTCTTTATGTCCGAATCCAGTTTCAAAGAAGGAACCTTTGTTACACAATTTGGACGTAGTCCGTGCTCTAAAATTCTATTTAGAGGCTACAAAAGATTTCAGACAAACATCTTCTTTGTTTGTTGTCTATTCTGGTTAGAGGAGAGGTCAAAAAGCGACTTCTACCTCTCTTTCCTTTTGGCTTAAAAGCATCATCCGATTGGCTTATGAGAATGCCGGACGGCAGCCTCCTGAAAGAATCACAGCTCACTCCACTAGGGCTGTGGCTTCCACATGGGCCTTCAAGAACGAGGCTTCTGTTGACCAGATATGTAAGGCAGCGACTTGGTCTTCACTGCACACTTTTGCCAAATTTTACAAATTTGATACTTTTGCTTCTTCGGAGGCTATTTTTGGGAGAAAGGTTTTGCAAGCTGTGGTGCCTTCCGTTTAGGTAACCTGATTTGCTCCCTCCCTTCATCCGTGTCCTAAAGCTTTGGTATTGGTTCCCACAAGTAAGGATGACGCCGTGGACCGGTCACACCAATGTTGGAGAAAACAGAATTTATGCTTACCTGATAAATTACTTTCTCCAACGGTGTGTCCGGTCCACGGCCCGCCCTGGTTTTTTAATCAGGTCTGATGAATTATTTTCTCTAACTACAGTCACCACGGTACCATATGGTTTCTCCTATATTCCGCCAATCACCCACATCGCAAAGTGACTAATTAACCTATTAACCCATAAACCGCCAGCCACCCACATCACAATAAACCAAGTTAATCTATTAACTCCTAAACCGCCAACCCCTCACAAGCAAAATAACTAATTTAATTACTAAGCCCCCTAACCTAACACCCCCTAAATGAACCCCAATTAAATCAAATAAAAAAATACATAATCCTTATGAAAATAAAAAATCCCCCCCAAAATAAAAACACCCCCTTATCTAAACTAACACATTTTTTCTTTCATGATTCAGATAGAGCATGCAATTTTAAGTAACTTTCTATTTTACTCCTATTATCATTTTTTCTTCGTTCTCTTGCTATCTTTATTTAAAAAGCAGGAATGTAAATCTTAGCAGCCAGACCATTTTAGGTTCAGCACCATGGATATTGCTTGCTTATTAGTGGCTGACATTTAGCCACCAATAAGCAAGCATAACCCAGGTTCTCAACCAAAAATGGGCCAGTTCCTATGCATCACATTCCTGCTTTTTAAATAAAGATAGCAAGAGAACAAAGAAAAATTCATAATAGGAGTAAATTAGAAAGTTGCTTAAAATTGCATGCTCTATCTGAATCGTGAAAGAAAAAAATTGAGTTTAGTGTCCCTTTAATCCGCTCTTTTACATTTAAAAAATACTAAGTCCCCCCTAACAGTAAAAACCCCACACCCATTCAACCCCCCTAAAAAAACCTAAACTACCCATTGCCCCTGAAGGGGCATTTGTATGGGCATTGCGCTTAAAAGGGCATTCAGCTCTTTTACAAGCCCATTAAATCCCTAATCTTAAAAATAACCCCCCCCCCAAAAAAAAAGGCCAAGTCTAACCCCAAAATAGGTACTCACTGTTCCTGAAGTCCGGCGGAGAAGGTCTTCTTCCAGGTGGTGAAGTCTTCTTGGAGGCGGCTATATCTTCTTCCAGAGCGACAACCTCTTCTATCTTCAACTTAGTATTTTTTTATTTTATGTAATTGGGGTCAATTTAGGGAGTGTTAGGTTAGGGGGATTGGTTCTTAACAGGTAGATTACAAGTTATGCGCGCAATAGGGAATTTAACAAACGTAACAAAAGTTGTGTTATTTCACCCCCTATAGCGCAGCCATTACAAGTTTTCAAACAGCCGGCTTGTGAGTGCGATGAGGTTGCGTTGAGGTCCATACCGCACAAAATACAAGTGCTGTTTTGACGTTCTCATAAACACTTTCCCCATAGACATCAATGGGGAGAAGGTGTCAGAAAAAACCCTAACACCTGCGATCTTGGAATGAAAATCTCTGTAACACAGCCCCATTGATGTCTATGGGGGAAAAATGTTTAAACCTAAAACCCTAACACAAACCTCACGTCTTAACACCCCATATCTGCTGCCCCCGACATCGCCAGAACCTACATAAACTTATTAACCCCTAATCTGCCACTCCCGTTATAGCCACCACCTAAATAAAGCTATTGACCCCTAATCTGCCACTCCCGATATCTCCGCCACTATACTAAAGTTATTAACCCCTATTCCCCTGCACCCCAACATCGCCTACACTATAATAAATATATTAACCCCTATTCTGCTGCTCCCTGACATCACCGCCACTAAATAAAGTTATTAACCCATAAACCTCTGGCCTCCCACATCACTACCACTAACTAAACCTATTAACCCCTAAGCCTCCAGCCCCCCACATCACAACAACCTAAATTAAACTATTAACCCCTAACCCTAATGTAACCCTAACACCCCCTAACTTTAACATAATTAAAATAGAGCTAAATTAAAGTTACAATTATTAACTAAATAATACCTATTTAAAACTAAATACATACTTATCTGTAAAATAAAACCTAAGCTAGCTACAATATGACTAATAGTTATATTGTAGCTAGCTTAGGTTTTATTTTTATTTCACAGGTAAGTTTGTATTTATTTTAACTAGGTAGAATAGTTAGTAAATAGTTATTAACTGTTAAAATAAATACAAACTTACCTGTGAAATAAAAAATAAGCTGCCTTACACTAAAAAGTAACATTACCAAAAATAAAAAAAACTACCATTACAAAAAATAACAAACAAAATTATCCAAAACAATAAAAATGATTCCTATTCTAATACCCTGTTTAAAAAAAAAAAACACCCCAAAATAAAAAAAAGCCTAATCTATAATAAACTACCAAGGGCCCTTAAAAAGGCCTTTTGTAGGGCATTGCCCTAAAGTTAACAGCTCTTTTGCTACAAAACAAAACAAAACAAAAAACCCCTAACAGTCTACAAACCCCCACCCCCCAAACCCACAAATAAAAATAAAGTAAAACCTAATCTACCCATTGCCCTGAAAAGGGCATTTGTATGGGCATTGCCCTTAAAATTCCATTCAGCTCTTTTTCCTGCGCTTAAAAGGGCATTCAGCTCTTTTATGAAATGCATTTTCCTGCCCTTAGAAGGGCATTTAGCTCTTTTGCATTGCTCTGAAAAGGGCATTTAGCTCTTTTACGAAAAGCCCAAACCCTAAACTAAAAAAACCTTAAAAAATCCTAACACTAACCCCTGAAGATCCACTTACAGTTGCTGAAGTCCCACTTGAAGGATCTTTATCCCGGCGGATCCATCTTCATCCAGGCGGCTCCATCTTCATCCAGACGACATCTTCCTTCCGGCAGCGTCTTCTATCTTCATCCCGGCGGCGCGGAGCGGGTCCATCCTGAAGACATCCGGCACGGAGCATCCTCTTTATACGGTCTCTGCCATATACTGTATCTTCAATGCAAGGTACACAATTCAAAATGGTGTCCCTTGCATTCCTTTTGGCTGATTTGATTTTGGAACTTCAAATCAGCCAATAGGATGAGAGCTACTAAAATCCCATTGGCTGTTCAAATCAGCCAATAGAAAATAGCTACTGAAATTCTATTAGCTATTCAAATCAGGGCTATTGTTATTTTTTGTAATTTAGTGTTTGTTATTTTTATTAATTTAGTCTTTTTTATTTTTGTAATTAGATCATTTGTAATTTTTAGAGTAGTGTTAGGATTTTTTAAATGTGTATTTTAGTTTTTAATCGGTAGTTAGTTTAATTTTAGTTTAATAGTTATATTAGTTTAATTGCTAGTTTAAACTTAGTTTTTTTAATCTGACAGGTTTTAATTTAATTTAAGATAGGGAAATTGTAATTTTGATATAAAGTTAGGCGGTGTTAGGTTTAGGGGTTACTAGTTTAAATTAGTTTATTGCAATGTGGGGGGCTTTCGGTTTAGGGGTTAATAGGTTTATTTAGTATATTTCGTTGTGTGGGGCTTTCGGTTTAGGAGTTAATAGGTTTATTATAGTGGTGGCAGAATTAGGGGTTAATAACTTTAGTATATTGGGGAGATGTGGGTGGACGGCAGATTAGGGGTTACTAATATTT
The DNA here is from genome assembly GCF_027579735.1 of Bombina bombina. Taxonomy (NCBI): domain Eukaryota; kingdom Metazoa; phylum Chordata; class Amphibia; order Anura; family Bombinatoridae; genus Bombina; species Bombina bombina. Next base: position 375,210,099 of record NC_069500.1, read on the forward strand.
TAATAGTGTTTGCTATGTGGGAGGGTGGCGGTTTAGGTTAAATAACTTTAGTATTGTGGTGGCGATGTTGGGGAGCAGCGGAATAGAATTTAATCATTTTTATTAGTGGCGGCGATGTCGGGAGCGGCAGATTAGGAGTTAATAACTTTAATATAGTATTTGCGATGTGGGAGGGCCTCAGTTTAGGGGTTAATAGGTAGTTTATGGGTGTTTAGTGTACTTTGTGACAGTTTAGTTATGAGTTTTAGGTAACAGTTTTGTTGCGTAAAACTCATAACTACTGCTCTCAGATGGCGTTACGGATCTTGTCGTTATAGGGTTTAACGCAAGCTTTTTAGGCAGAACGCACAACTTGTAATGGCTGCGCTATGGAAGTCCTATGAAAAAACGTAATTTTTACATGTGCGGGACTGACATTGCGTTACAGGCTAAAAGGCTTGCGGTACAGCTATACCGACAAGACTTGTATAGGCTGTGGTGCTGTTTTAACCCTGAAATTACCATTTTTTCAGCATTAAAAGACGAACGCACAACTCGTAATCTACCAATAAATTAGTTATTTGTGTTGTGGGGGGTTGGCAGTTTAGGAGTTAATACATTCATTTGGTTTATTACAATGTGGGGGTTTGGGGGTTAATATGTTATTTAGGTTTAATATGTTGTGGGCGAATGGTGGTTTAGGGGTTAATAGGTTAATTAGTTACTTTTCATTGTGGTTGAATGGCGGATTAGGGGTCCATAGTTTTATTAGGTAGTTTGTGATGTGGGGGTTGGCGGTTTAATGGTTAGTAGTTTTATTAGTTATTGCGGTGGGGGATAGAGGTTCACAAGTAGATAGATATTGAGCATGCGTTAGGTGTTTGGTAATACTTTTAGGCAGTTACAGTGTTCACATACTTAGCGCAAGGCTTGCTGCACCTGCCTATGTGTGGTAAAGTGAAAATTGTAAGATTTCTCCATTTTCACCGCGTAAGCACTGAATATGTGATACTGATTTGCGATGCGGTTCTATGTTAGTTTATGGGAGTAAAATTAGCGGGCGAAGGTTGATATATACGCGCCGCATTTATATGCAGCGCCATATATGTGATATCGATGCTGAACTAAAAACCGGCTTTTGCAAGCGACGCCGTATATGTAATTGCGTCCATGATTTATAAGTTAGACCACTGCTTGCAGCACATTATCGCTATCTAGATGTTTACTTCAAGAGGTTTGTTTTTTAGACTTCAAACATTTATTTAAATTTAAAGCGAGCTACAAATAGGGCACTTCTCTAACATGAAGCTCATATCAAGAGGCTGAAATGTATTGAGAAGTTTGTCGCTTTTCCTGGGTGTTAAGGATACTATGATTAGACCCCCTTTCTGTTGAAATAATGGGGCTTTCAATATGAGGAAAACAGAGAAAGCACAAACGGCTAGATTTTTCTTTCTTTTTTTGCTTGTGGGAGTGTCAAAGACAGATTCACAGCTCAAGTAGCTAAAGTGTGCATGGTTTAGCAAACAAATTATAGAAATGTGTTTTAACCAATGGATAATTGGATTCTATTTTTATTAATTGAATGAGAAAACATTTCTGCTAATTTAATTATGTGTCCACCAAAATCGTGATAGAGAATTATTTTTTCTAAGAACACTCAAGTCAACATTAAACTTTAATGTTCAGATAGAAAATGTAATTTTAAATAACTTTCCAATTTACTTCCATTAGGAAAATGTGCACAGTCTTTTTATATTTACACTTTTTGAGTCACCAGCTGCTACTGATCATGTGCAAGAATGCACAGAATATACGTATATGCATTTGTGATTGGCTGATGGCTCTCACATGGTGCAGTGGGAGTGGAAATATACATAATTTTGAACATTTTCTGAAAAAAAAATCTAGTACTGAAATGAAGTTCAGACCAAGTGCTATTGCATTGTCTTTTTATAATGCATTTGTTACTTATGCAAATCTACTGTATTTACTGGTCCTTTAATGGACGTTTAAAAAATAAACTCTGCAGCGCTCTTAAAACTCTGTTTTCTATTTAAATGTTTACAGTTTCAGGGTAAGAGGTTTTCAGCTTTATTTGTAATGACATTTCACCAGCTACCTAGCCTACAATATTTAATACCTACCAGAGCATTTAACACTGACTGCACCTTTGTTCCCTCTGGCTATTGTAAAGCTTTTAACATAGTCAATAGTAAAACAGAACTACCAGAGAATGTTTAGAGCTAAACTTCGCTCATATTACAAGTTGTGATTTGTGTTGCGCGTGAACACAACAAATAACAGCGCTAAAAAAAAATTGTGTGACTGGAGACCTGAAGTGTTAGGGCTAAAATAAAATTATAACTAAAATCATGCACCATTACATGCATATACCTACACACATACATACAGTTGTACTCATAAGTTTACATACCCTGGCAGAATTTACGATTTCTTGGACATTTTTCAGAGAATATGAATGATAACACACAAACTTTTCTTTCATTCATGGTTGGTGTTTGGCTGAAGCCATTTATTATCAATCAACTGTGTTTACTCTTTTTAAATCATAATGACAACAGAAACTACCCAAATGACCCTGATCAAAAGTTTACATACCCTGGTGATTTTGGCCTGATAACATGCACACAAGTTTACACAAAGGGGTTTGAATGGCTATTAAAGGTAACCATTCTCTCCTGTGATCTGTTTTTTTGTAATTAATGTGTGTGTATAAAAGGTCAATGAGTTTCTGGACTCCTGACAGACCCCTGCATCTTTCATCCAGTGCTGCACTGACGTTTCTGGATTCTGAGTCATGGGGAAAGAAAAAGAATTGTCAAAGGATCTGTGGTAAAAAGGTAGTTGAACTGTATAAAACAGGATAGGGATATAAAAAGATATCCAAGGAATTGAGAATGCAAATCAGCAGTGTTCAAACTCTAATCAAGAAGTGGAAAATGAGGCGTTCTGTTTGATAACATACTGAATTCATCTTGCCATCAATTCCGACCAAATTTCCCGTGCCTTTGTAGCTCACACATCCCCAAAACATCAGCGATTCACCTCTGTGTTTCACAGTAGGAATGGTGTACCTTTCATCATAAGCCTTGCTGACTCCTCTCCAAATGTAGCATTTATGGTTGTGGCCAAAAAGCTCAATTTTGGTCTCATCACTCCAAATGACTTTGTGCCAGAAGGTTTGAGGCTTGTCTCTGTGCTGTTTGGCGTATTGTAAGCGTGATACTTTGTGGCATTTGCATAGTAATGGCTTTCTTCTGGCACTCGACCATGCAGCCCATCTTTCTTCAAGTGCCTCCTTATTGTGCATCTTGAAACAGCCACACCACATGTTCTGTATTTCACCTGAAGTTATTTGTGGGTTTGTCTTTGCATTCCGAACAATTTTCCTGGCTGTCTTGGCTGAAATTTTAGTTGGTCTACCTGACCGTGGTTTGGTTTCAACAGAGCCCCTCATTTTCCACTTCTTTATTAGAGTTTGAACACTGCTGATTTGCACTCTCAATTCCTTGGATATCTTTTTATATCCCTTTCCTGTTTTATACAGTTCAACTACCTTTTCCCGCAGATCCTTTGACAATTCTTTTGCTTTCCCCATGACTCAGAATCCAGAATCGTCAGTGCAGCACTGGATGAAAGATGCAAGGGTCTGTCAGGAATCCAGGAACTCATTGACCTTTTATACACACACACACACTAATTACAAGAAAACAGATCACAGGTGAGGATGGTTACCTTTAATAGCCATTCAAACCCCTTTGTGTCAACTTGTGTGCATGTTATCAGGCCAAAATCACCAGGGTATGTAAACTTTTGATCAGGGTCATTTGGGTAGTTTCTGTTGTCATTATGATTTAACCCTTTAAGGACACAGCTTTCTGTTTGCTCAATTGTTTTATGACGGAAAAATTCCGTCATATGTCCTTAAGAGGTTAAAAAGAGTAAGCAAAGTTGATTAATAATAAATGGCTTCAGCCAAACACTAAACATGAGTGAAAGAAAAGTTTTTGTGTTATCATTCATATTCTCTGACAAATGGCCAAGAAATCATAAATTCTGCCAGGGTATGTAAACTTATGAGCACAACTGTATATATATGTCTGTGTATATATTATATATATATATATATATGTATGTATTTAAATTTTTGTACTTACCACTTCCGGGTCACATTTACATATAAATAGTGTTCATGGAACACCTGTTTTTTATGCTGATGAAACAGCCTTTGTTTTGGCTGAGAAACACGTTGCATTGTTTTAATTATAGGATTTTATAACCACGACCCGGTTTTGGGATTTTCCTATACGTCCATACTTGGGACTATCATTTCCTTCATATCCGGTTTCTTTCCTTCCTATCCCACTTACTCTCTGTGTCATCTGCATTAGTCATGCCAAGCTGATAAAGCGTTGTGAAGATTGCTGATCACAGATTTCTACTGGGACAGTTACCAGGAACCAGTCACAGACTCTTGCTGGGACCGTTACCAGAAATCGCACCTGCTCCACCGGGGGTACTCGTACCCACAGCATACTGACTGCTTCTGAATGTCAGCCTGCTCATATGCACCTCATTCAATTTAGGTGCTATCTTCCTTGTGAGTAGTGTCTAAACTCTTGTCTATTCTGTTATCATCTTGTTTTATAAGTCACACTATGAGGCACCCCTTGTCTTTATTATATATATATATATATATATATATATATATATATATATATACAAGACATATATATATATATATATGCATACACACACACCTTTGAGCCCTTTCCAGTCTAATGTCTTGTCATGTACCATATCCATTAAAAATTGAATGCCACTTAACACTATTTATTTAAGAAATAGAAATAATATATATATATATATATATATATATATATATATATATATATATATATATATATATATATATATATATATATATATACAATTAGTGAAGATTGGCCCCAACTAATAGGATGTCACCAGGAACATTAGCATGCTTATGGAAGCAAGAAGCCGCTTTAAAGTTGTTCGGAAGTAACCTGTAGCCATTATGGGGATACTATGCTTGGTCCCTTGATTAGAGGAGCATAGATTGGAAAATGTTTGATAAGCTGCTTATGCTTTGTTGAAATAAAACGGGATCATAGGAGCAATACTTGTGCTCTTTGAAAGCAAGATATTGACAAATGAAAAGTCTTGAAAAAAAGGCTTAAATATAAGCCAAAACGACGAATATAATGACATTTTTTAGAACAGTTTTATATATCAACAAATAAAGGATGAACTTTTTAAAGGACCTGTGAGTGCCCTGAAATTACTGTATGTTGTACATGGGATCATTTAGAGGTAGCACCTGGGCACATTAAGGAAGGTATTGAGAGAGTGCATGGCCTCTGTAGTTACATCATATTTGGAGAGAAAAACAGCTGACAAAACACAGACAGTCATGGACTGGCCTCCACAGAGTCCAGACCTGAATATTAGGCAGTATGGGATCACTGGGACAGAGAAATAAATAAAAGACAACCTAAATCTAAAGAAGAACTCTTGGAGGTGCTGAAAAAAGCCTGGTATAATACAGACATTCCAAGTCTCCCGGAAGCTCCGGGAGTCTCCCGCATTCAGAGAGGTGCCGCCTGACGCCCGCAAATCAATTCAAGTCTCCCGGAAGGCAGCTGAGCTAACCCAAGATTAATATATATGGTATTGAATATTTTTATTATTCAGCTAACAGAGCGTGCATAACGATGATCGGATTTTTTGTGTGATCTGACACAACACAAAACCTTAATCGTTATATGCACCTCTCTGTTACTAAGCAGCAGAGTACTACTCTCACTGACTCGTGTGGGCGATCTCTTAGTTTCCCTTCTATTCGTTCGTGATTGGCTGTTTCATTCTGTTCCACTGACTGACTTCCTGTGTTGCTGTGGTAACCACCCGGTACAGCTGTTAGTGACGGGTCATTCTCTACCGAGGATTCAGTAAGTACCAAACTACATTTATCTGCCCAAGTTTATAAAAAAAATATTTTTTCTAGAATAGCTGCCTGCTGCTTGCCGTACCTCTAAGCTATGTTATTGCATATTAACTAATTTTCTGTCAGAGAGGGACACTCTTGTTACCATGGGTTCACCGTTCAACCCAATATCTGCATTAACCCCTTTGTTTCTGTGGCCCTCTGTGACGGCCTGACTCAGTATTTTCAAGAGCTGTGCAGCAGGTGTTCAGACAGGAAGGGCCGGGCTTATGTGAAGCGAGCTGGGCTTCTAACACACAATGATCCGCAGCATCTGTTCTGTTGCAAGCTGCAGGGACAGCTCAGACACTGTGGAGAGGTAATTCCGGCAGTGGGCACTGCCAGGGGGAGGTATTCTATGTGACTTGGTCATCAGTTAGCTCTGACACTGAAGCAGGGATGACTGCAGGGATGACTGCTGGCAGCATACGCCATGAATTGCTAGCTGAGATCTCTAACATGGCTATGCTGGAGCAAATCAATCTGTGATAACCTCTGTACACCCTGATGTGACTGTACTCTATTAACCCTTATGAGCTTAATATATTATGATAACAGGTGCGTGGCTAGTATACTGGAGGTACTGCTATGGTAAACCTATGTACACCATGTAATATGGCTGCTTAACAGGCAAATATTCTGTAATATGGTTGCTCTGGGAGGAAATTTGCTGGCTTCCTGGGTACCATGTTGTACAACTGCACTGTGGTAGTAGGTAGCCTTCTTATTCTGGTTTATATGGCTGCACTAATAATAATACATATAGAAAGAAAAATACCAAAAACAAAACGTGTATTATTTTCCAGGCTTTTGCCTTTGTATATAAGTGTTAAGTCAAGTAGAAAAGCTATTTGCATTAAGGTGTGTAAATTAGTAGAAATATGGGGCATGATCCGATATGCAGCATAGTTTGCGGCGCAAGCGAGGGAACCCCCGCCGCCCGCAGTTTCAGCTCGCAGCTTGAGCTATCCTATTTACGGCGCCGTCAGAGGCTAAAGTGCCGTACGTCTGACAAACCAGCGATGTCCAGAAATCTGCGTAAGAACAAATTTCTGGAGTCACCAGTGACTTACGGCACTTTAGAAACTGCCAGCGCCTACAAAACCTGACTAAAGTTATTAAATCCCCCGTACTGTCTAACACGCCTCCCAAACATAGTCCGACACGTCTAACCCTCTATCCCCCCTCACTATCCTGACAATAAAATATGTATTAACCCCTAAACCGCCGCTCCCGGACCCCGCCACCAGCTATATTAAATCTATAACCCCCTAATGTGATCCCCCTTCACCGTCGCAAGCTACATTACATACCCCCTAATGTGAGTCCCTTACACCGCCGCCATCTACCTTACCTATCCCCTAAACTGAGCCCCCTACACCACCACCATCTATCTTACCTACCCCCTAAAGTGAGCACCTACCCCGCCGCCAGCTACCTTACCTATCCCCTAAACTGAGCCCCCTACCCCGCCGCCATCTACCTTACCTACCCCCTAAACTGAGCCCCTTACACCGCCGCCAGCTATATTAACTATATTAACCCTAATTATACTATGGTTAATATAGTTAATATAGTTATTATATTATATATATTAACTATATTAACCCTAATTATATTAGGGGTTAATATAGTTAATATAGTTATTATATTATATATATTAACTATATTAACCCTAATTATATTAGGGTTAATATAGTTAATATCGTTATTATAAAATATATATATTAAGTATAATAACCCTATCTAATGCTAACACCCCTAACTAAATTCTTATTAAAATAGATCTAATTAATATTATTCATTAAAATATTCCTATTTAAATCTAAATACTTACCTATAAAATAAACCCTAAGATAGCTACAATGTAATTAATAATTACATTGCAGTTATTTTAGGGTTTATATTTATTTTACAGGTAACTTGGTATTTATTTTAACTAGGTACAATAGCTATTAAATAGTTAAATACGATTTAATAGCTACCTAGTTAAAATAATTACCAATTTACCTGTAAAATAAATCCTAACCTAAGTTACAAATACACCTACACTATCAATAAATTAAATAAACTACAAATATCTAAACTAAAATACAATAAAATAATCTAAACTGAATTACAAAAAAAACAAACACTAAATTACAAAAAATAAAAAAAATATTACAAGATTTTTAAGCTAATTACACCTATTCTAAGCCTCCTAATAAAATAATAAAGCCCCCCAAAATAAAAAAATTTCCCTGCCCTATTCTAAATTAAAAAAGTTCAAAGCTCTTTTACCTTACCAGCCCTTAAAAGGGCCTTTTGCGGGGCATGTCCCAAAGAAAACAACTCTTTTGCCTCTAAAGCAAAAACACGATACCACCCCCCAACATTACAACCCACCACCCACATACCCCTACTCTAACCCAAACCCCCCTTAAATAAACCTAACACTACCCCCCCTGAAGACCTCCCTACCTTGTATTCACCCAGCCGGGCAGAACTCTTCATCCGATCCGGGCGATGTCCAATGAAGCAGCAGTGAAGTCTTCTTCCATCTGGGCGATGTCTTCAAACAAGCGGCAGTGAAGTCTTCTTCCACCCGGCGATGTCTTCTTCCACCCGGCAATGTCTTCAAGCAAAGCGGCATCCTCAATCTTCTTTCTTCGCTCCTCCGCCGTGGAGCATCCATCTGGCACGACGACTTCCCGATGAATGAGGTACCTTTAAATGACGTCATCCAAGATGGCGTCCGTCGAATTCCGATTGGCTGATAGGATTCTATCAGCCAATCGGAATTAAGGTAGAAAAATCTGATTGGCTGATTGAATCAGCCAATCAGATTCAAGTTCAACCCGATTGGCTGAACCAATCAGCCACTCAGATTGAACTTGAATCTGATTGGCTGATTGAATCAGCCAATCAGATTCAAGTTCATTCCGATTGGCTGATTGGTTCAGCCAATCGGAATGAACTTGAATCTGATTGGCTGATTCAATCAGCCAATCAGATTCAAGTTCAATCTGATTGGCTGATTGGTTCAGCCAATCGGGTTGCACTTGAATCTGATTGGCTGATTCAATCAGCCAATCAGATTTTTCTACCTTAATTCTGATTGGCTGATAGAATCTTATCAGCCAATCGGAATTCGACAGACGCCATCTTGGATGACGTCATTTAAAGGTACCTCATTCATCGGGAAGTCGTCGTGCCGGATGGATGCTCCACGGCAGAGGAGCGAAGAAAGAAGATTGAAGATGCCGCTTTGCTTGAAGATATCGCCGGGTGGAAGAAGACATCGCCGGATGGAAGAAGACTTCACTGCCGCTTGATTGAAGACATCGCCCGGATGGACGAAGACTTCACTGCCGCTTCATTGGACATCGCCCAGATCGGATGAAGAGTTCTGCCCGGCTGGGTGAATACAAGGTAGGGAGATATTCATGGGGGGGTAGTGTTAGGTTTATTTAAGGGGGGTTTGGGTTAGAGTAGGGGTATGTGGGTGGTGGGTTGTAATGTTGGGGGGTGGTATTGTGTGTTTTTTTGCAGGCAAAAGAGCTGTTTTCTTTGGGGCATGCCCCGCAAAAGGCCCTTTTAAGGGCTGGTAAGGTAAAAGAGCTTTGAACTTTTTTAATTTAGAATAGGGCAGGAATTTTTTTTATTTTGGGGGGCTTTATTATTTTATTAGGGGGCTTAGAATAGGTGTAATTATCTTAAAAATCTTGTAATATTTTTTTTATTTTTTGTGATTTAGTGTTTGTTTTTTTGTAATTTAGTTTAGATTATTTTATTGTATTTTAGTTTAGATATTTGTAGTTTATTTAATTTATTGATAGTGTAGGTGTATTTGTAACTTAGGTTAGGATTTATTTTACAGGTAAATTGGTAATTATTTTAACCAGGTAGCTATTAAATAGTTATTAACTATTTAATAGCTATGGTACCTAGTTAAAATAAATACCAAGTTACCTGTAAAATAAATATAAACCCTAAAATAGCTACAATGTAATTAATAATCTTAGGGTTTATTTTATAGGTAAGTATTTAGATTTAAATAGGAATATTTTAATTAATAATATTAATATTAGATTTATTTTAATAAGAGTTTAGTTAGGGATGTTAGAGTTAGATAGGGTTATTATACTTAATATATATATATAATATAATAACTATATTAACTATATTAACCCTAATATAAATAGGGTTAATATAGTTAATATATATAATATAATAACTATATTAACTATATTAACCCTAATATAATTAGGGTTAATATAGTTAATATAGCTGGCGGCGGTGTATGGGGATTTGATTAGGGGTTAATTAATTTAATATAGCTAGCGGCAGGGTAGGGGGATTAAATTAGGGGTTAATTAATTTAAAGGTTAAATTAATTAAAGGTAGATGGCGGCGGTGTAAGGGGCTCACTTTAGTGGGTAGGTAAGGTAGATGGCGGCGGTGTAAGGGGCTCACATTAGGGGGTAGTTTAATATAGTTGGCGATGGTGTAGGGGGATCACATTAGGGGGTAGTTAATGTAGGTGGCGGTGGGATCCGGGAGCAGCGGTTTAGGGGTTAAATATTTTATTAGGGATTGCGGCGGGGGATCGCGGTTGACAGGTAGATAGACACTGCCCATGCGTTAGGTGTTAGGTTTATTTTGTAGCTAGTTTAGGGAGTTACGGGGCTCCAATAGACAGCGTAAGGCTTACTACGGCTGCTTTTTGTGGCGAGGTGAAAATGGAGTAAGATTTCTCCATTTTCGCCAGGTAAGTCCTTACGCTGTATATTGGATACCAAACTGCGCTGGTTTGGTATACCTGCCTATGGCCCAAAAAACTACGGGAGACAGCAGAAATATACGAGCGTAACTTCTAGGTTACGCCGTATATAGGATACCAAACCAGCGCAAAATTTAGTATCGCCGGCATTTGCGGGCGACGCTGCGTATCGGATCGGGCCCATTTTGTTAAATAAATAGTTGAGTTCTGTCATAATAAAATGTCATGTCCATTTTTTTTTTTTTGGGGGGGGGGGTGCGCAGTAGCTGGCCACCTCCCTGAAATGAGTTTTTGCAGGTTGGGATGTCTGTATAATATACCATAAGATTATTTCAGAAAACTTCAGGACAGTCTCCCCAAAAGAGTGCAAGATGTGCTTAATGCCAAGGGGGGGTCACACTAATACTGACTTTTGCCTGAAGAAGCCATTTTGTTCTGAAAATTGTTTTTTTTATATATTTTGTGTACAAATTCCCTGTATTTTCTGTTTGTATCTTAATAAGGAGACTGAAAAATAAATATGGATGGTCATTAAAACTTTGCTAAAACAAGAAATCTAATGGTGGCCTAAGACTTTTGCACAGTACTGTATATACAGTATATATATATATATTTATAATTAAAGATATATATTTAAAGATATATGTTTAAAATAAAAATAACATGTTCTTCTAAGTGAAGAACAATGGTATTTCAGCTAATTCTTAAAGCACCTTCGACTTTAACGCACTTTGGCCTAGCGCATCTCCGGGTTAGCACTCAAGCAAAAGCCAGAACAAGGTTTTGTAGTACACCCCATGAAAGTCTATGAGGAGAGAGATTTATCACAGCCGCAATATCATATTTCCAGATGTTCAGGTATCTGAGGCTTTCTTTCAAGAGATAACTTTTTACTTTCAACAAGTAATATGAGAGCAAGAATAGGAGCGCTATTGATTTAACTTGAGTTAGCTCTCAATAGCACTAATATATTTGTGTTCCACTTGTAATCTAGGCCTTGGTTTTTTTTTTCTAATTCTCTGCTTATTTTTTTCAACATTTACGACTGGCAGTAACGAAAAGTCAGGTAGCGACAATGGGGCCGATTTACCAAGCAGTCAATCGGCCCCAATGCATCTGTTTCCACGCTTGCCTTCAGTTTCTCCGGAAACAGGAGTTAAGAAGCAACAGTCTTAAGACAGCTGCTCCTTAACTCATCCACTGCCTCTGAGGCTGCGGACATTAATCTCATACAATGAGGTTGATTGACACCCCCTGCTAGTGACCCATTGGCCGCGAATCTCCAGGCGGTGGCATTGTGCAAGCAGTTCACCAGAACTGCTTGTGCTACAGCGGATCATGTCCGCCAGACATTTGATAAATCGGCCCCAATATAAAGTTAATAGCCAAAAGATCAAAATGCTGTCACAAAAGTATATGTTTGCTTCCATTGCATGCAGTCACTGAGCAACTGCTTCTAACTTAATCCCTTTCATTTCCATTTAATACACCTGCACTAAAGCTCTTTTTAGTATTTTGCATTCACTGCATTTAAACATCTGTTTGTGCATTTTTCTCTGTTGCCTACACAGATTATATGTTCACGTTTTATTCAGCAGACTAATCACTTTTAAAAATAATTTGAAAGACTCAAACATTGGAGATAGCCATCATACAGTATGTAAACAAATGTAATTTGTGTAATTTTCTATAGCATCCATGGTAAACATTTTAAACACAGTTTACGATTCTATGTTTAGCATCAGCTCACCTTCCTGGTACACAAACATTGAGGATTCTAGTAAAAAAATAGGTTTTACAAATTAGAAAATACATTTGATATTTGAATATGTTTGACAATATATAAAGAAATTGGGCATGTCATTTTAAACATTCTTAGTTGAAAGCTAAATCTAGGATGTTCATATGCTAATTTCTAAGCCCTTGAAGGCCGCCTCTTAGCTCAGGGCATTTTGACAGTTTTTCACCACTAGAGGGTGTTAGTTCATGTGTGTCATATAGATAACACTGTGCTCACGCACGTGGAGTTCCTAGGAGCCAGCACTGATTGGCTAAAATGTAAGTCTGTCAAAAGAACTGAAATAAGGGGCAGTTTGCAGAGGCTTAGATACAAGATAATCACAGAGGTAAAAAGTGTATTAATATAACTGTGTTGGTTATGCAAAACTAGGGAATGGGTAATAAAGGGATTATCTATCTTTTAAAAGCAATAAATATTCTGGTGTAGACTGTCCCTTTAACCATAAAAATATTTGTTGCTTTTTATAACTAACCATAATTTCAAAGTTTGCGTGCACCTACTCATTTCTAAACTAATTAAGCTAAGGAAAATTAATATAAAAAATATATACAAACATAAAAAAATACACCAGAATTCAGAAAATGACCAGCAGTGCAAGAACCTAAGGGAGAAAGAGTAAAAAACACAATGCTGTAATATATTTACAAAGGAGACAGAAAGAATCCTCTATAAAGTCACGTTATTCAATTTGAATAAAAGCCCATCATGAACATTACAGATAAAAGACAGATGAAGTCTGCTTCACTCCTGTTCCAGAGTAGAAATGTAGATAAAATCATTTTATTGTTTAAAAATGTTAATTATAGAGATTATGCACAACAATATTTTAGTTCAAACTGTAAAAAGAAAAATGGAATAGAGATATTGATTAACAAAGATGTACCGTTTCAACTCTTAGAACCGTACTCTGAAGGAGAAGGCAGATTCTTGATTTTAGTTGGCCTCCTGTATGATCACCATCTCATACTAATGAATATTTATGCACCTAACCTGGGAAAACAAGTTTTTCTAACAAAGGCCCTAATAAATTAGTGAAAGTACAGAAGGGTACGGTCATAATTGGAGGGAATATTAACATTGCCTTTAATCCAAACTTAGACTGCTCCACCGGAAGGAGTCAAGTAACCAATAGAAACAGAAACCGCATCACCCAAAAATTAGAAACATTACTAATAATAGATGTCTGGAGGGTACAACATCAAAGAAAGCGCAGTTACACATTTTATTCAAACCCAGGAGGCTCATACTCCCGGATAGATTATTGGTTTATGGACCATAATAATATAACATTAGCTACAGACACGGAAGTACTGCCAATTTCTTAGTCGGATCATGCATCCATCCCGTTAGAACTTACATGGCCCTCAACACCACAACGCCCATTCATGTGGCACTTAGATTCTACTTTATTATGTGATCCGACTATTAAGTCCCAAATAGACAACAACATAAAATACGTTTTTTAACATAACAATTTAACAGATACCAATGACACTATCAACTGGATAGCACATAAAGCGACAATTAGAGGGGTATTGATAAAACAATGAACACAGGTTCGTAAAAAATACAATTTGGAGGACAAAACATTATTATTAGATCTGAGGAAAGCTGAAGCACAAGCCCTCAATAAGAAGATATACCAAAACCACATTTTTAAAATTGAAAATAGTACGGAAGTAGCAGTGACGGAGCCCAAAAAAATAGCTAACACCTTTAGAGAATACTACGCACAACTATATAACCAATCAGCGCCACCGGGAACATTGCAGACAGATTCCTTGGCTCAATATTTATAATCAGTAGATGTCCCATCTATATCCCCACTAGAAGCCGATTTAATAGACTCCACACTCACTCTAAAAGAAGTCGTAGACGCGATAGACGCCCTGCCAAATAATAAAAGCCCGGGCCCAGATGGGTTTTCGAATAATTATTATAATATATATAAAAACACCTTGGCCCCACATATTTTAGCTGCGTTCCAACACTTAGATAACACTGGACATTTCCCCATGGAGAGATGAAAAGCATACATCTCTGTACTTCCTAAACCATATAAACCCACCAATGTCCCTAGCAGTTGTAGGCCAATCTCTCTACTTAACACAGACCTGAAACTGTATGCAAAAATTTAGCAGGACGTATTAGTAAATTACTACCTCACTATTTGCTAGATTACAAGTCTTGCGTTAGCCTTAAAAAGCAGCATTGAGAGGTCCCAACGCTGCTTTTTAACGCCCGCTGGTATTACGAGTCTGGCAGGTACAGGTGTACCGCTCACTTTTTTTCCGCGTCTCGAGCATACCGCAAATCCCCTTACATCAGTTGCGTATCCTATCTTTTTAATGGCATTTTCCTAACGCTGGTATTACGAGTCCCCCCTAACTTAAATATAATTTAAATAAAATGAAATAAAATTACTACAATTAAATAAATTATTCCTATTTAAAACTAAATACCTATAAAATAAACCCTAAGATAGCTACAATATAACTAATAGTTACATTGTAGCTATCTTATGATTTATTTTTATTTTACAGTCAACTTTGTATTTATTTTAACTAGGTAAAATAGTTACTAAATAGTTATTAACTATTTAATAACTACCTAGCTAAAATAAGTACAAATTTACCTGTAAATTAAACCCTAACCTAAGTTACAATTACACCTAACACTACACTATAAATAAATTAATTACCTAAATTAAATTAAACTAATTACAATTAAATAAAATAAACTAAAGTACAAAAAAAACAAACACTAAATTACAAAAAATAATAAAATAATTATAAGAATTTTAAACTAATTACACCTACTCTAATCCCCCTAATAAAATAAAAAAGCCCCCCAAAATAAAAAAAATTCCTACCCTATACTGAATTACAAATAGCCCTTAAAAGGGCCTTTTGCGGGGCATTGCCCCAAAGTAATCAGCTCTTTTACCTGTAAAAAAAATTACAATACCCCCCCAACATTAAAACCCAACACCCACACACCCAACCCTACTCTAAAACCCACCCAATCCCCCCTTAATAAAACCTAACACTACCCCCTTGAAGATCACCCTACCTTGAGACGTCTTCACCTAACCGGGCAGAAGTGGACCTCCAGACGTCCAGAAGTCTTCATCCGATCTGGGCAGAAGAGGACCTCCAGAGGGGCAGAAGTCTTCATCCAGGCGGCATCTTCTATCTTAATCCATCTGGAGCAGAGTGGGTCCATCTTCAAGCCAGCCGACACGGAGCATTCTCTTCCAACGACATCCAACTGAAGAATGAAGGTTCCTTTAAATTACATCATCCAAGATGGTGTCCCTTTAATTCCAATTGGCTGATAGGATTCTATCAGCCAATCGAAATTAAGGTAGAAAAATCCTATTGGCTGATGCAATCAGCCAACAAGATTAAGCTTGCATTCTATTGGCTGATTGGAACAGCCAATAGAATGCGAGCTCAATCATATTGGCTGATTGCATCAGCCAATAGGATTAAACTTCAATCCTATTGGCTGATTGCATATTGTATTTTTTTTTGCAGGTAAAAGTGCTGATTACTTTGGGGCAATGCCCCACAAAAAGCCCTTTTAAGGGCTATTTGTAATTTAGTATAGGGTAGGGATTTTTATTATTATTTTCTGTAATTTAGTGGGGGGCTTTTTGTACTTTAGTTTATTTAATTTAATTGTAGTTAATTTAGAAAATTATTTTAATTATAGTGTAGTGTTAGATGTAATTTAGGTTAGGATTTATTTTACAGGTATATTTGTATTTATTTTTTTAACTAGGAAGTTATTAAATAACTATTGTACCTAGTTAAAATAAATACAAAGTTGCCTGTAAAATAAAAATAAACCATAAGCTAGATACAATGTAACTATTAGTTATATTGTAGCTATCTTAGGGTTTATTTTATAGGTAAGTATTTCGTTTTAAATAGGAGTAGTTATTTTATTTAGATTAATTTAAATTAGATTTAATTTCGGGGGTGTTAGGGTTATGGTTAGACTTAGGTTTTGGGGCTAATAACTTTATTATATTGGCGGAAACTTTGTGGGCGGCAGATTAGGGGTTAATAAGTGTAGGTAGGGTGTGGCGACATTGGGGGTGGCAGATTAGGGGTTAATAAATATAATGTAGGTGTCGGCGATGTTGGGGGCAGCAGATTAGGGTTTAATAAGTATAATGTAGGTGGAGGCGGTGTCCGGAGCGGCAGATTAGGGGTTAATAATATTATGCAGGTGTCGGTGATGTTGGGGGCGGCAGATTAGGGGTTAATAAGTGTAAGATTAGGGGTGTTTAGACTCGGGGTTCATGTTAGGGTGTTAGACATAAATTTCTTTCCCCATAGGAATCAATGGGGCTGCGTTAGGAGCTGAACGCTGCTTTTTTGCCGATTCTGCCCCATTGTTTCCTATGGGGAAATCATGCACGAGCACATTTAGCCAGCTGATCGCTACCCTAAGCAGCGCTGGTATTGAGGTGAGATGTGGAGCTAAATTTTGGAGAAGGATACAAATTCCCTAAATTCGCTTAATATTAAGCGAATTTAGGGAATTTGGATCCTTCTCCAATTTTTTTGTGAATAACCAAAAATCTGAGATACTAAATATATCAATTACAAACTTGGATTACCAAAATCTGCTGAAAAATTGCCCATTTAATCCCCCCCCAAAAAGCGATTAAATACCTGGGAATATATCTATCCCCAAGGCCTAAAATACTATTCAAAATGAATTATGGGAAACTGTATAAAGAGTTAAATAATGATATGTTGAAATGGAGCGACAAACCAATTTCATGTTGGGGGCATATCCAATCTGTGAAGATGAATGCCTTACCCAGAATCCTTTACATTCTCCAGACGGTGCCAATATCACTTTCTAGCTCCTTTCGTATCTCGCTTCAAAAGCTGATAGACTCATTTATTTGGGGAAAAGTGAAACCCAGAATTATTAAAGATACAATGTACCGCTCAGTACAGCATGGCGGTTTGGGGCTTCATTGACAAACATTGACTTATATTATAAAGTAATTTGTATGCAAAGGGTTTTGGATTGGCACCGTAATAGGAATTCTAAAGCATAGGTACCCCTAGACTTCCATATTTTAAAAGCATCTTCCCTAGGTGTACTGTGTTTGGTAGACAAAAAAAGTTGCCCCCCCGATAAAAAAATATCATATGTACCACCACATTTTTGAAGTGTGGGATGGATTACTACTCCATTCTTCTAAAGTTTCCTCCTTGAGATCCCCTTTGTCCCCAGTATCCCCTAATGCAGAGTTACATGGAGGACTAGAACACAAACTTGATAAACCCTATTTTTAAATTATTAACCAAGGGCAAACTCAGAGAGAGAAATTAGTTGGAGGATGTATTGGGGGGAGCCTTCACAAAATAGCTAAAATATTTCCAATTACATAATTTTCTTTCTACTTCCCCAGTCTTCCTCATAAGCAATGATGTAGCATTAAGTTAGCAATTGTAAAAACTTTATTGATATAACAGTGTTTGTCCCTCCCTATTTGATAATAGCCAATAAAAACGTAAAATGTATAATTACTTAGATATAATATTTGTAAGAAATGATGAAAATTAAAATATTAAATAAAGCCCAAAAGGTTAGTATTTCTAGTGTTCCACAAAAGTATAGCTGTAAGATTTTGGAAGAAGCTGATAATGTCATGAAGAAAAAAAGTACAAGCAAGATAGATTTTATCAACATATTGATAAAAACAAAAAACTAAACCTAATGAATGCGAAAAATTATACAAACTTAAAATATAAAATAAAGCCAAAAAGTCACAAATAATTTCTTATAAAACATTCACACAACATTGTGAATTGTTTTTCATCCAATAGTTCTAGCATTCCCCCCCAAAAAAGAACTAAAACAAAGAAAAATTATATTCTATCAATGTATTAATAATAACAAAAAACAAAAGCAAAGCAAAACTACATATGATGAAGGCGATAAAAAAGTATACAAAGACTAAAATGCTTTATGCATATGAAATCATGCCCATTTCAGTTATGGGTCGTAAGCCATTAAATTCATATCTAAAAAATGTGATGGCATTACTATAGTAAATTGTTTTGATTCTATTCTTATTCTTTATTCATAGTGGTCCCTGTATTTTAAGAAGGGTTGTCTTAAAAACCTTATTCTAGTAATAACAACCAGTTTGAATAGGTGGTTGACACCATTAGCAAGCTGAAGAGATTTATTTATTTAGAGAGTATTTTTATTATTATTATTATAAACTAGTTGATACGCCTGCCCAGAGGGAAGTCTATGTGTGAAAATGTAACCCCCAAGCTACAAAAAATAAAAAAGTAAAAATACAGAATAAGAATAAACTACCAATAGCCCTTAAAAGGGCTTTTTGTAGGGAATTGCCCTAAAGAAATCAGTTCTTTTTCATTAAAAATAAACAAAGCCCCCCCTAACAGTAAAACCCCCCACCCACCAAACCCCCCAAAATAAAAAAAACTTAACACTAAACCCTAAACTACCCATTGCCCTTAAAGGGGTATTTGTATGGGTATTGCCCATAAAGGGGCAATAAAAGGGCATTCAGCTCCTTTTCACTGCCCTTAAAAAGGCATTCAACTCTTTTGCAAACTGCCCAATAAACCCTAATCTAAAAAAAACAAAACAAAAAATAAAATAAAAAACTAACTAACACTAAAGCCCCAAATAGTTACTCACGGTTTCAGAAGTTCGGCGGAGAAGGTCATCTTCCAGGCGGGTCCATCATCTTTATCCACAGTGAAGGCGGCGTGAAGCAGAGGTCCGGAGCGGTCTTTCTAGATGTGGCGATCCTTGGCAGTGGTCATCTGTGGCTCGTCTTCATCCGATGTCCATCGTATACTGAATATTGAATGCAAGGTACCGCAATCAATTTGGTGTAAATTGCATTCCTATTTGCTGAATTTTTCAAAACAGCCAATAGGATTAGAGCTACTGAAATCCTATTGGCTGTTCAAATCAGCCAATAAGATTTCAGTAGCTCTCATCCTATTGGCTGATTTTGAAAATTTCAGCCAATAGAAATACAAGGTACCCCAATAAATATAGGGTACCTTGAATTCAATCTTCAGTGTGCGACGGACGATCGCAAGAAGAGGAACCTCCACACCTTCACCAAGGTCCGCTGCCGCCGATGGCCGCCGTCAAGGATCGCCACATCTGGGAAGACCGCTCCGGACCTCCGCTCCGTGTCGCCTTCGCTCCACGCACATCTGGGAAGACCACTCCGGACCTCCGCTCCACACCACCTTCGCTGTGGATGAAGATGATGGACCCACCTGGAAGAAGACTTTCTCCGCCGGACTTCTAAAACCGCGAGTACCGATTTCGGGCTTTATTTTTTTTATTTTTTTTTGGGGGGGGGGGGGTTATTTTTAAAATTAGTTTTTTTGGGCAATTTGAAAAAGAGCTAAATGCCCTTTTAAGGGCAGTGAAAAATAGCTAAATGCCTTTTTAAGGGCCATGCCCATACAAATGCCCCTTTAGGGGCAATGAGTAGTTTAGTTTGATTAGTGTTAGTTTTTTTTATTTTGGGGGGTTTTACTGTTAGGAGGGACTTTGTTTATTTTTAAGATAAAAAATTTAAAAAATTATTTCTTTAAAGGGCTATTGGTAGTTTATTCTTAGATTAGGGGGTGTTTTTATTTTGAAGGGGCTTTTTTATTTTCTTAGGGATTAGGTTTAATTTTTTTATTTTGGATAGTGTTGTTTATTATTTTTTGTAATGTTAGCCTTTTTTTATTTTCCGTAATTTTAGATTGATGTAATGTCATTTTTTAAAATTTAATTTTAATTGTAATGTAGTATGTAACTAAGGGGTTTATTTAGGGGGTGTTAGGTTAGGGGGCTTAGTCATTAAATTATTTTTTTGCATTGTGGGGGTTGGTGGTTTAGGAGTAGATTAGGGGTTAATAGATGAATTAGGTAGTTTGCGATGTTGTGGTTGGCGGATTTAGGGGTTAATAGTTTTATTGGGTATGTATTTTTTTTCTTAATACTTTGTGCAGGCGGTTATTTTTTTTTTATTATTACTTATTGCAAACAGTTAGTTTATTTTTTTCTTAATAGTTTGTACGGGCAGTTAGTTTGTTTATTTATTACCTATTGTGGATGGTTATTTTTTTTTTAATTGCAGACGGGTAGTTGTTTTTTTTTTTAATACTTATTGCGGGCGTTATTTTTTTTATTTTCGTAATGCTCCGTTTGCCGTAGCTGCATCCCGGTGGATTTCAGCTTTGCTGCATCCAGGTGAATTCTTTTGGCTACGCGAGCAGCCAACATTCTGTTGGCTGCCTCACGCTGCCAACATTCCTTTGAGGATGCGTGCGCAACTGCCCACGGTAACGGACGCGTTACAAATGCAATTATAGTATAGATTATTTATTAAGCGCTAACATATTCCGCAGTGTTGTCCATGGGTGCAATTAATATAAGTTAAACAATTATACAATTCTTGCAAGAAACAAGACAGAATTTGACAAATAGATAAAGGAGGAATTGAGGGCCCTATTCCCGTGGAAATTTACAATCTAGAAGGGTAGAAGGGTAATAAATAGGAGTTGAGGACTACAAGGGTGAAAAGGATGTTAATAAATAGATCAGGGCAATTATTAGGTAAGTGGAATAACTTTTTAAATTAGTTTTCAATGATCAAAAATATCTTTACAGAGCCTTTGAAAGAAGTCAGATTTGGGGGTTGTCCTGCAATCTAGCATGAGAAGAGGTGATAATAATAGAAGATTCAAGATGAATTTAATTTTGCTGTGAATGGGGAGCCAATGAAGGGACTCCCATAGAGGTGCAGCAGATATAGAGCGACTGGAAAATTGAATTAGCCTGGAAGAGGCATTTAGAATGGAGTGGAGAAGAGGTCAGAGAGAGAGTAGGTTATTGCAGTAGTGGAGTTGGGATATTACAAGAGAGGGGATTAGTTGCTTAGTGGTGTCAGAACTAAGAAACGGACGAATTTTAGAAATATTGCATAGGTAGTTGCGGCAAGATAATCAGAGTGAATGGATGTGGGGGATGAAAGACAGATTGAAGTCAAGTGTATCTCTGAGGCAGCGGACTGTGGAGTGATGGGGAGACAATAATGCCGTTGACAGTGATATAAATAATCAGAAGTTGGAGTAGAGCTAGAATGGGGATTAGAAGGAGCTCAGTCAGGGACATGTTATTCTTTAGGTGGTAAGAGGTCATCCAGGAACAAAATCTGCCAGGTAAGCAGTCACTGACGTGAGAAAAGAAGAGTGAGAGAAAGAGCAGGGGTGGAGAGATTGATCTGAGTGTCGTCAGTAAAGAGGCGATATTTCAAGCTATAGCTATTGATAGGTTTTCCCACTGAGGAAGTATAAATGGAGAAGAGTAGAGTACCCAGGACAGAGGCTTGAGCTACTCCAACTGAGCGAGACTTTGAAGAGGAGACGTTGCCAGCAAATGACACAGAAAATGACTTGTTAGAAATATGAGTGGATCCAAGAGAAAGCAGTGTCACAGAGGCTAAGAGAGCTGAGAGTCTGTAGGAGGAGGGGGTGGTCAACTGTGTTAAAGGAAGCTGAGAGGTCAAATAGTTGTCATACCCCTGTGAACAGTAAGTTATTTGCATTCATACCTCAGTGTTCTCCTCTTAAGGTCTTTCCTCACCTTAGTGGATATTAAGAGCTTTGCATTGACCAGTGGAAGCCTACCATACTTTCCTTTTGTATTTCTCTTGGGATGAAGTCAACTCAGAGATAAAACAAACTTTGATTATATATTTTAATCTTATATTCCTCCCCTACATTGTTGAAATATTTGGAATTAATTTTGATTTCTGGCAGTTTTATGGATGACTTGTCAAGTTTAAGCTTTTTCAAATTAATTTTCCATGTAGCTGATGCAATGATTTGCTTTATAGTTGGACATTAATGCTTATGCATCTTCTCCTACTTCCATGAGTCATATGACCGTTCCTTTGTTTGTTATAATTCCACAGAATGTCAATATAGTTTACAATGGGATGCTTTTTTGCTCAACATTAGTATGGCAACATTTCAATAAAAATATTTTAAAAATAAATAAACCCATTTATTTCTTTATCTTATTCTTCATAGCAATCCATGTATATGAAAACTTCTAAAAAGTACATTTTGTGTAATAAATATTGGCTGCAAATGCTTTTTGTTATCACTTTTACTGTTTTGAGCGTTGGTTTTCACTAGGAAAAACTGTTTGCATATATTTTGTGCAAAAGTTCAATGCTTTAAAATAAGTATTACAAATTTCAGCAGTTACAACAAGGATGGATTTTAGAAAACAGTGCTGATAAACCTTTTTTTTATTATTTTAAATTAAATGAATGATAATCCAATAACACTAAATACGCAACAGACGTGTTAATTAGCATTAACGTTTAATCCCGTTTTTGAGGATTGTGTCATTTAATCAGAAAAAAATGAAAATAATATTTGGAATTAAACTGTAATATACATTTTTTAGCATATTTCTAAAGCTGTGATTGTGAATAAAGGCAATGCTATTATGTAAATCCTATAAAAGCTGCCTGGTATGTTAATGGTAATTAGTGAATGTTAGACATCACAACATAATGCTAAAATAGCTCCATAATATGTGTGAGCTGGTAAATAGCCTCAGGTATTTCAGACAACCTTATTTTACATATTCAGAGGTTACAGTCTTAAAGGGACAGAGTACTGTAAAATGTTCACTCTTAATTTCTCTTCAATTATCCATTTTACCTGCTGGTTAATATTAAATTGTTTACAAATAACTAATTTACCTTTATTTTGCCATTTGAAGTAGCTGCCTTTGCCCATTGAAATCACCACCTATACTGAAAATTTCAATATGGTACTAATGCGTACTGAAAAACTATGTAAACAAGTAGAAAAATCACACTACCAGTGTGGGCAGAGATAGAGAGGTACTTAAGTGTTTGTTGTTAATTGTTATTTTAAAAAGAGGTAATACAAGGAAGCCTTTGTGTTTATTTAGAGTGATAAGATAAGGGGTAGATTTATTATGCAGCGAATGCTGCATTCTACGCCGATAGTTTCAGGTCCGCCTGAAACATAAGTTAAGAAGCAGCGGTCATAAGACCACTACTCATTAACTTCTCCACCAACTGAAACCATCTCAATCTGATACGATTTGGATGATTAACAACCACTGCTAGCGGACGATTGGCTGCCAGTGAGCAGGGGGCGGCATTGCACAAGCATTTCACTAGAAATGCTTGTGCAATGATAAATGCTGACAGAGTTTCCTGTCAGTATTTAGCGAGATCAAACGGACATGATTCGCTACAGCGAATCATGTCCACTCGACCCATAATAAATCTACCCCTAGATATGTTCTTTCTGCAAGCTCAGTCCAGTTTATTAGGATGTAGTTTCAAAGAGCAAAAACAGATATCTTATATGCAAAAATAAAACTAAAGATGTACTTTTCTATTCATATTATACTCTGCAGATGGTATAACAAACCATTGGAAACACTTTACAAGGAAACAAATTTTCAGTGCACGGCCCCTTTGACTGAGGAGAAAAACTATCTCTTACTTTAAACTCCTTGGGGCATTGAGAGTGAGAAAGCAAATGCAGGTTAAGCTTTAGAGGCAGTTTACTTTAGATAATCTATTTTAGTTCATTTTAATGCCACCCTATCCATATGATTTTCAGTTTGTTTATTGGATAGCAAGCCTATAAGGTTGATTGCATGCTACTTAACCAAAATCACAAAAGTGAATTTTCCTTCAATAATTTATTAATACTAAAAACATTGTTTAGCTTTTGAAACACATAACATATTCTCACTAGCAAGTTTAAACCTTATATATGTAAAGAGATACTAGGTTTCCTTAGACATCCTTGATATCATTGTGGAAGACAAATTTCTAAAATCTCTTCAACTATGAAGAAATGTACGTTAATCAAACAATGTACGTTGATATCTGTCCGCTACCTGAGAGCAGGCTGACAGGTTATGAAGCAGTGGTCTTTAGACCGCTGCTTCATAACTTCTGTTCCGGCGAGCCTTCAGTACGGAGCTTGATAAATATGCCTCATAGGCACAGGTCTAATGCTTTATTTATCCTGAGGATAGCTATATTCCTATAATAGGTGTTATTAAAAATGTGTGTTTAAATGGTTTGGAATTTAGGAATTCCAGCTTAAAAATTGTATTGGATTATATTTAGGTAAGAGTTTATGATGGCTGGATTTGTTAATCATTGTTCTAAGAGAGATAAATACAATCTAGAGGAGATAGGATTAAAAACATACACCAGTGATTATAGGCATGCTTCACAGAGTTCAAATTTATATGTATCTGCCCATTTTTAATTATGCAAAAGAATGCCATAATCTTGTAGGACTTTTCAAAAATTCTAAAAATAAAAAATAAATATGGATTGAGCTAAACCCAATGAGAAATTTAAATGTAAATTAACTCCATATTTTTTAAATAAAATAAATAGTGTGAATATTATAAACCTGGTCAAAACTAAACCGTTCCATTAAACATAATTATATTATTGCAAAATTCCTCAGAATATATAAAAAAAATGATGGTCAATGTGTTTAACCACCTTCTTATATCTGCTACATATTTTTTTTTTTCAAAGCTATAGTAATTTTAATAGAAAATCTTGTTTTATCAGTTTTTGTCATACTCAATTATAATTTATCATGATATTGTACACTTAATTATACATGCCTGATATTAATTTTGACAAAAGATCCCCAGACAGCATCTCCTCATTTTACAATTACAGCCACCTTGTCTCTGAATAGTCATGATTAATGTGCTTAAAAATGTTGTGAGACATTTGTGACACATCATGAGATGAGTTGACAAGCATTGTAAAGATCTAGGAATTTGTTTGTTATTATCATTCTGTCATCTTCTAGGGATTTGACAATATTCTGTCATTTTCTATGGAATTGGCAATATTTATTTTATTGACAACAAAATATATAAATGAAAAAAATTATAAAAGAGTGGCAAATATGTAACAAGCACAGTCAAGAGTTTCTGGCTGGAGAATGCTAGGTGGAGCTACCTGGAGGATGCACAGTGCCCCATTCATGCCCTTTGAACAGTGTTGGCCCTGCAAAAGCTATTCTCCTAGGACGGTTGCCACTGGCTGGCGGATCTTGAGCCAAGTACAAGCTTGTGAATGGCCTACTCAACGTGACGCACCTCTCCCTATTTTGTCCTACCATAGAGAAGTTTAGGCTGCGGTGCTGAAAGTGAGGTCCCATCGTCAATGCTAACTTGTCTTGGTAAAGAAGCTGGCTACAGATTGAGGCGTAAATTTAACAAGCAGCGAATGCGGCAATCTAACCCAGAAGTTTCCTGCTCGCCGGAAACTTAAGTTAAGAAGCAGTTGTCATAAAAACGCTGCTCCTTAACTTGTCTACCAACCGACCGGGATGATTGACACCCCCTGATAGCGGCCAATTGTGCGTGAATGTGCAGGGGGCGGCATTGCACAAGCATTTCACAAGAAATGCTTGTGTAATGTTAAATCCTGATGTTGTCAGTATTTAGCGTTTTCTGGCGGTCATGATTCGCTACAGCGAATCATGTCTGCCCGCCATATAATGAATATACCCCTAAATGTAAGCAGCTGAAGTCTCAGATCCCTCTGCAACAGTCTGAGGATTTTAAGTCTGGCACTAGATGAAGGTAAAGTTTGGTGGCATATTTATCATGCTCCGTA
The DNA here is from genome assembly GCF_027579735.1 of Bombina bombina. Lineage (NCBI taxonomy): Eukaryota > Metazoa > Chordata > Amphibia > Anura > Bombinatoridae > Bombina > Bombina bombina. The sequence goes on from NC_069500.1 coordinate 375,236,428, forward strand.
TGGAGCTTGATGCCCCTTGTTTCTGGCGAGCCTTCAGGCTCGCCGGAAACAGAAGTTATGAAGCAGCGGTCTAAATACGATCGGATTGATTGACACCCCCTGCTCTGCAGGGGGCGGCATTGCACCAGCAGTTTACAAGAACTGTTAGTGCAATGATAAATGCCGACAGCGTATGTGCGGCGGACATGATACACTACTTCGTATCATGTCCGCTCGCACATTGATAAATATGCCCCATAAAGTGAGGAATTTGGAACCTACTTATACCTTATTAAAGGGACAATCAATTCCAAACATTGTATTGTTTAAAAAGATAGATAATCGCTTTATTACCTATTCCCCAGTTTTGCACAGCCAACATGGTTATAGTAATATACTTTTAACCTCTGTGATTACCTTGTATCTAAGCCTCTTTTGACAGCCATCTGAGCACATGGCTATTTATTTATTATCTATTGACTTGCATTTTAAACAATTAGTGCTGTGTCAGACACATTTTCACAGGAGAGAGCACAATGTTATCTATATGTCCCACATGGATTAGCAGTCCCTTGTTGAAAAAAGCAAATACAAAAGCATGTGATAAGAGGCTGTCTGTAGTAGCTTAGAAACAGGTAGAAATTTGGAGGTTGAAGTGTTATAAAGTATATTAATATAACAATGTTGGTTGTGCAAAGCTGAGGAATGGGTAGTAAAGGTGTTATCTATCTTTTTAAACAATAACAATTTTAGTGTTGACTGTCCCTTTAAGATTGCCAGTGAAGAATGTCTGCCAGATAACTTGTTACCTAATATCAAAGTTAAAGATTCGTATTTTTCCAATTGTGTGTGTTAAATGAGGTGCACGTGAGTCTGGTATAATGAGCTATTGATATATTCATGGTTGGCCTTACTATGTTTAAGATGTATATTTCACTTTGTTTAATTATATGCTAGTGAAGCACCAGTGAAGCCTGCCTGCTATTACTTCCTTATTTTGCTTCTAAATCTGAGGATGATGTACTATGTTACATGAAATGGATAGACTCGTATGGCTTAAAAAGCAGTGTACTTGAGTCTGGTAAAAAGAAGCCAGTCATACTGAATATATGTTTACAGCTGGGATAGGGATGTCACATTTTCACTGCTTGGTTTTCTTGAGTGATATCTAAAGTAATTACTAGTGAAGATGCCACTCATGAATATTTCAGGTTAAATGTACAGACTGAGTATATGGACTTTATGCTGTATGTGTGAAGTCTACCTTTTTTCTTCTCCCATTTACTCAGATATTTCGATACCTGATCATAAGAACAGTATGGAAACTTCAAAATAATACCACAAATTGGATAATGAACCGGATATTGTATTAAACCTCTTCAAAGAAATGTAAATGTTAAACCACTGCTAATTGTACTAAAGATACATTTACAGCTGAGATAAAGGTATCCCAGTTTCACTGCTTGGTCTTCTTGAATGATATTTAAAGGGATAGTCAACTCAAAAATTGTATTGTTTCAAAAGATAGATAATCTCTTAATTACTCATTCCCCAGTTTTGCATAACCAACGCGGTTATATTAAAACACTTTTTACCTCTGTGATTAACTTGTATCTAAGAGGCCCATTTATCAAGCTCCATACGGAGCTTGTGGGTCCGTGTTTCTGGCGAGTCTTCAGGCTCGCCAGAAACAGCAGTTATGAAGCAGCGGTCTAAAGACGGCTGCTCCATAACCCTGTCCGTCTGCTCTGAGCATGCGGACAGGAATCGCCGGAAATCAACCCGATCGAGTACGATCGGGTTAATTGACACCCCCTGATGGCGGCCGATTGGCTGCGAATCTGCAGGGAGCGGCGTTGCACCATCAGCTCTTGTGAGCTGCTGGTGCAATGCTGAATATGGAGAGTGTATTGCTCTCCGCATTCAGCGAGGTCTTGCAAACCTGATCCGCACTATCGGATCAGGTCCGCAAGACCTTTGATAAATAGGCCTCTAAGCCTCTTCTGACAGCACCATGATCACATGACTTTTTATTTATTATCTTTTGACTTGCATTTTAGCTAATTAGTGCAGCCACAACCCACAGGCATTAGCACAATGTTATATATATGGCACACGTGAACTAGCAGTCTCCTGTTGTGAAAAGCAAATAAAAAAGCAAGTGATAAGAGGCTGTCTTTAGTGGCTTAGAAACAGACAGACATTTAGAGGTTTCAATGTTATAAAGTATATTAATCTAACAATGTTGGTTGTGCAAAGCTGCTGAATGAGTAGTAAAGGCGTTATCTATCTTTATAAATAATAATAATTTTGGTGTTGACTGTCCCTTTAAAGTAATTACCAGTGAATACTACCTTACAGCTTGCTTATTTGAATCATTCATATCTCTGGTTAAATTTCCAGTCTGAGTATTTGGACTTTATGCTGTGTGTGTGAAGTTTATATGTTATGTTTTTCTCCCATTATTCAGAAATCTGGAAACTTGGATATAAGAACAGTGTGTGAACTTCAAAAAAAGTGGCAAAAGTGAACCCTCAGAGAAAGTAGAATATACTTCCTTGCATTTTATTAATTTAATTTAATAAACCTTTATTTGGTTTTAAATCAGTTTGAATAAAATGAATCACAAAATATAGTTTAGATATAAGAATTTGTTTGAGAAATGTCTAATGCAGGTCATGTTCTACGTTCTATAAATTAAACATCTTGTGGTTTTTTGTTTATTTTTTTTTACCGAAAATGCAGCCAAAGTGGGAATTTGGTTTTTTTTTTTTTTTTTTTTTAAAAAAGGCTTTGGGCATTGATAGGTAAACCACCTGACCCTACATTGCTTTACATAATTATTTCTACATTTTTGGTGGAAAACTGTATATTTGAGTGTTTACCATTTAATTTATACACTATAAATAAAACGATGAATAGGTTATATGTTAATTAAAAAAAAATCATGGGCTCGATCTGATAAAAATCGTCACCCGCAAAAGCCGGCGACGCCAATATTTGCGCTGGTTTGGTATCACATATACGGCGTAACCTAGAAGTTACGCGCGTATATTTCTGCCGTCGCCCGTAGTTTTTTGGGCCATAGGCAGGTATACCAAACCAGCGCAGTTTGGTATCCAATATACAGCGTAAGGACTTACGTGGCGTAAATGGAGAAATCTTACTCCATTTTCACCTCGCCACAAAAAGCAGCCGTAAGAAGCCTTACGTTGACTATTGGAGCCCCGTAACTCCCTAAACTAGCTACAAAATAAACCTAACAAATAACGCATGCGCAATGTCTATCTACCTGTCAACCGCGATCCCCCGCCGCAATCCTTAATAAAGTATTTAACCCCTAAACCGCCGCTCCCGGACCCCACTGCCATCTACATAAACTAACCCCCTACTGTGAGCCCCTATACCCGCCACCATCTAACTGATCTATCCCCTAATGTGAACCCCTAAAACCGCCGCCATCTACCTGATCTATCCCCTGATGTGAACCCCTTACACCGCCGCCATCTACCTTATTTATCCCCTAATCTGACCCCTTACACCGCCGCCACCTATATAAAAATTATTAACCCCTAATCTAATCCCCCTAAAATAATTATCTCTATTACCAGCCCTTAAAAGGGCCTTTTGCGGGGCTTTGCCCCAAAGTAAACAGCTCTTTTGCCCTATAACCTGCCCTCCCTACACCGCCGCCACCTATATTAATAGTATTAACCCCTAATATAAGCCCCTTACACCGCCGCCATCTATATTAAAATTATTAACCCCTAATTTAATCTACCTACCCGCCGCCAGCTATATTATCTATATTAACCCTAAGTATATTACAGTTAATATAGTTATTACATTATATATATTAACTATATTAACCCTAATTATATTAGGGTTAATATAGTTAATATAGTTACTATAGTATTTATATTAACTATATTAACTCTATCTAACCCTAACACCCCTAACTAAATTCTTATTAAATAAATCTAATTCACATTATAAACTAAAATATTCCTATTTAAATCTAAATACTTACCTATAAAATAAACCCTAAGATAGCTACAATATAATTAATAATTACACTGTAGCTATGTTAGGGTTTATATTTATTTTACAGGTAAATTGTTAATTATTTTAACTAGGTATAATAGCTATTAACTATTTAATAGCTACCTAGTTAAAATTATTACCCAATTACCTGTAAAAGAAATCCTAACCTAAGTTACAAATACACCTACACTATCAATAAATTAAATAAACTACAAATATCTATCTAAAAATACAATTAAGTAAACTAAACTAAATTACAAAAAAAAAAAAAACACTAAATTACAAAAAATAAAAAAAAGATTACAAGATTTTTAAGCTAATTACACCTATTCTAAGCCCCCTAATAAAATAATAAAGCCCCCAAAATAAAAAAATTCCCTACCCTATTCTAAATTAAAAAAAGTTCAAAGCTCTTTTATCTTACCAGCCCTTAAAAGGGCATTTTGCGGGGCATGCCCCAAAGAAAACTGCTCTTTTGCCTGAAAAAAAAAACATAATACCACCCCCAACATTACAGCCCACCACCCACATACCCCTAATCTAACCCAAACCCCCCTTAAATAAACCTAACACTACCCCCCTGAAGATCTCCCTACCTTATCTTCACCACACAGGGCCGAACTCCTCATCCGATCCGGGCGATGTCTATCCAAGCGGCAAAGAAGAAGTCTTCATCCCGGCGATGTCTTTATCCAAGCAGCAGCAAAGTCTTCTTCCATACGGCAGCATCTTCCATCAAGCGGCATCTTCAATCTTCTTTCTTCGCTCCACCGACGCGGAGCATCCATCCCGGCCGACGACTGAACGACGAATGAGGTACCTTTAAATGACGTCATCCAAGATGGCGTCCGTCGAATTCCGATTGGCTGATAGGATTCTATCAGCCAATCGGAATTAAGGTAGAAAAATCTGATTGGCTGATTCAATCAGCCAATCAGATTCAAGTTCAATCCGATTGGCTGAACCAATCAGCCAATCAGATTGAGCTCGCATTCTATTGGCTGATCGGAACATTCATACCCATTGCTGTGAAACCCCAAAAGAAGTTCTGAGATGACTAATTGCCTCTAGAATTTTAGCTGAATGGAGCTCACCTGTCTGCAATTAAAGTGCCACATGATTTCAAAATAAATACACCTGTTTCCGTAAGGCCCTAGAGTTTGCTTGAAAGCATATCATAAGCAGCATCACAGAGAGCTTAAAATTCAAGAACGCATCAATCAACGTTATTATATAAAAAAATAAAACAGCCTTCAGAACACAATTAACTCCATTATATAAAAAATGGAATGACTATAGCAAACAGTACTCTTAAATATGGCAATCAATACTCAGACATCCAAGAGGCCTAGGGTATATTTTAAGGAGCTGGAAAGATTTGCAACTGAGAAGGGAGAAACTCTCCGTAACACAACTATGATTCGGATACTCCATAGACCTAGGTTTCATGGATATGTAGTAAATCTCCTTTGGATTTTTATCAAAAGCAGTTGAGCAACAAAAAACATGTGTAAAACGTCAGCGCTGCTTATTACTCTGAGGTTGAATGATGAATGATGAATTAGGTTGGTGGTAGCATCACTTAGTGGCGATAATTTTCATCTGCAGGGAGTGGGAAACTGGTCACGATTGAGGGCAGGATGGATTTAAAAATCTACAGGTAACCTTTAGTGATTGTAATGCTGCAAAATGTGGAAATGAAAGAAAATGGGTGACTTAAATCCAATCAGCCATAACATTTAGATTTTTATTCAGTGAGTCTTTGTAATACACTGGTACATGGATACAATTATAATGCGCCACTTACTGTCAGTAACAGACAGTTGTTCTTCTGTTCCAATATGAATCTGTAAAATGGGGATTCCGTCTGCCCACAAGATCACTTTGTATGGTGTCTGCATTCTCCTGTCATGAAAAAGGACAAAGTTCTATTCAAATTACTTTATCTCTTTCTCCTGCCTCCCTTTTGTTCCTATCTGAGGTCTAGAAAGAGCACTTCTCTTACTATAAGAAAAAATGGAATTTATAGAGTGCCTATTGTACAAGCTGCCTTGTATGAAAATAATTGAATCATTATTTATATCATCAAATGCAAAAGATGATCTTGAAAGCATCTTTAATGTACATTTGATCTTTCCCTCCATGGGTGTTAAAATCTGCCAGAAAGCTATTGTCATGCTGTCTCTGTATGTTTAGTATTGGTTTGATCTGTTTCTTTTCTAAGTTAAATGAGACAATCTGAGTTTTAGGAAGGAATTTCACAAAGGAACCTACAGAGATAAATGTAACATTTTATAATATGAAAGGACCTATTAGAAACGTTAGTCATGTCTAATCAGCATTGTTCTAATAATTAGCAATTTTGAGTTTTTCTTGAGATAAGGTGTAGCAAATATTTATTGATAGCTTAAAGTGTGTATTTTATGACTGGCCTGATCAATAGATGTAACAAAAGCCTTGTCTTCTGGTCTGTGAAAGGACTAATGATATTGTATTGTAAGCTTTAGTTCACGTATATATTAGAATGGAAGGGAACACAAGGTCATTTTTGTTTGCATTTAAGACCGATTTGTACTGTTAACAGGACATTGTGATCACTGTCAAATCCAAGGTTTGCCAAAAGACCAAACTTAATCCTACCTGAATATTTGATGAAACCTGTAGTATTATTAAGATGTTTAGAATAAGATTGAACAAATAGGAAATGTGTTTTGGTGAAGACTGATGCGTAGGTCACTTTTAAATAGTTGCCCATAATGAATTATTGGCAGCACGTAACCATTAATTATTACTTTTTGACAGTTAACATCACTTAGCAGTTTATATTGTACATTTTGTTTTGCTTAGTGCTTCCAAAATATAGGCAACAGTTTACTATTATCAGCTCCCATTGACATTAATTGGATCCACTAAACGATAATTTGCATTAAGTTTACACTGCACAAAATATTGTTTAACCCCTGCCGAACTTTGCCCAAAAATGATGTCTCACAAAAGGAGACCTTTTAGCAAAATAGTGTGAAATTTTTTTAGAAAATATGAAAATATTTGCGGATTGATCCCTTTGTCAGTTTCTAAGGAAAATAATAAATTACATGCATCAATTTAACCATACTGATAAGTGTTAAACAATATGAAAGCCATTTGTATATGAGAATACTGGGTATGTTTGCTCAATTATTTTTTCTCATACTGATCATGAAACGGCTAAGTTATAAGGTTTTAAATCTCGATATACTTCCCTCACTGTACAGAACAAGGTTTGTCTTTTCTGAATAATGAAGTATACATTTTTTTTTCTCAAATATTTTTATTAATTTTGCAAAATAATATAACAATAATACAACGCATCATATCATCAATTATTACATGGCTACATACATTGTAACTTTTGAAAACATAGATATGTCAGACATCAATACCATTACTGAGTATAGATGTATTCATGGTGATCAATCATGTGTAATATATTGTTACAGGAATAGGTAAATAGCAAGTTTTATTTCTGTCTATTTGTTTATATTTAGTACCAAGGGTGTATTATTTTCAGGTAAGATCCATTTTTGCTAACATATGAGGATATACTCACTTAGGTGGAATAGGGGGGAGGGGCTAGGGTGGGGAAGGAAAGGAGGGTAAAGGAAAGGAGAAAAAAAGGGGGGGTCAGATGCTGCTGTCTCCCAGTGTGGCGGTGGAGGGTCGGACTAATGAGATGAAGGCTGAGTTATTTATGTAGCCAGATGTCCCAATCTGACCAATATTTTTCCATTTGATCAAATGAGTTGTAAAAGTGTTTTTCCATCATGGCCATGTTATTAACCATTGCACTTATTTCAGCTAGATGCAGAGGACCAGGTTTTTTCCATGCCCTAGTTATACATAGTTTAGTAGCCGTAAAAATACAGATAATTAATCTCTTTGACGTATCCGGTATAGTGTTTTCCATGATATGTAGTAAAGCATTAAGTGATACAGTGTAGACGTGAGGTCTAGGGAGTCGCATAATCCCTTAATGTCTTCCCATAGGGGTGAGAGTTTTGGGCAGCACCACCAGACATGCAGGTTTGAGCCTACCTCTCTGCATCCCCACCAGCATAAATGTGAGGTTGTTGGGTACATTCTAGCTAGTCTAAGGGGGGTTCTTTGCCATTTTAATAGAAATGTAATATATACCTCCAGCAGAGTAACCCAATGTACTGTTTTTTTAGTCAAAATAAATGCTCTATCCCAGTCTTGGTCAAAGAAAGTAGTTCCCATTTCCTTACTCCATGCTTTAATCTGCCAGGATAGTCACAGGATAAGATCCGAAAGAAGAAGGTTATAATGAACTGTGAGAGGTTTAATAAGCTTAGATCCACTTAGCCATCTGCTCTACTATATTGTGCCCTTCCTAATAGACCGTTTTGGAAACCCCCAGGTTTTAAGGAAGCTCAGGACTTGGTAACATTCAAATGGTAGCCAAGAAGGGACTAGATCAAATCGCAAGGTAACCAAATTAATGTTGATTAATGAGTTATGGTCATATAAATTGGCTATTATTTCTAATCCTCCCGTTTTCCATTCTCCAGTATAAATATTAGTAAGGTCCCAAAACAACCCCTGCAAGTGGTGGGCTGGAGATGGATGAGGGACTACTAAGGATCGACTTCTTAGAGTCTGCCACATTGATAGATTATCTTTCACTATTATATTAGAAATATTGAGGGTGAGTTTCCTATTGTTAGGGATCCATATAACGTCAGCTAATCCTAGTTCTGCGGGTATACTGGCAGTTTCCAAAAAATACCACCCTGGTTTATCCCCTTTGAGACCCCAATCTGAGATATGAGATAATCTCACAGCTTCATAGTAGGTGAATATGTTTGGGAACGCAATCCCTCCTCTAGAGTATGGTCTTTGTAGTGTATTATGTGCTATCCTAGGCTTTTTGTTCTTCCAAATATAGTTAGAAAATAGTTTGTGGATTTAGTTTAGAACAGATTCACATTTTAATTGAAGCAACTCTGCCTAGCCATGAAAGTTCTTTAAAGTCCCATTTCTCAAGCAGTGTTTTAAATTCTGTAATGAGAGCGTCATAGTTGCTGCGAATGATATGATCAGTCTCTGAGCTTAAAAGAATCCCCAAATGCTTAAGATGGTGTGAGGACCAAGTAAATGGATAGAGAGATTGTAGTTCTATTAGAATAGACTGTTCTATATTGATAGGGTATGCTTCGGTCTTGTTGTCATTTATTTTATAATAGCTTATCCTACCAAAGTAGCCTATTAAGTGGAAAGCTGCTGGCATGGAGGTTAATGGGCTAGTTAGTAGAAGAGTTACATTGTCTGCAAACAAAACCATTTTCTCGGGTGGTGCTATAAGAGGAACTCCAGCAATATTGTTGGATTGTCTAACTGCTTGGGCAAATGGTTCCATTACCATTGTAAAAAGAAGTGGTGAAAGAGGGCACCCTTGCCTTGTCAAATTGCGGATTGGGAATTCTGGGGAACAGAATCCCAACCCCCTCACCCATGTGTACGGGGCAGAATATCAGGCCACAAGTACACCCATCTGACTCTGTTGAAGGCCTTCTCAGCGACCAACGACAGAGCCAGCATTGAAATTGCCTTTCTTTGGGATTCTGTAAAGACTGAGATCAGTCTTCTGGTATTATCTGGACCTTGGCGGCATGTCGTGAATCCAACCTGGTCATAGTGGATTATAGTGGGTAGCAGATGTACTATTCTATTTGCTATAAGCTTTGAATAACATTTAATATCCAGATTAATAAGGGATTTGGGTCGAAAGTTGCCACAATCTTTCTGATTTTTCCCTGGTTTCGGAATTGGAATGATAGAGGCCTCCAAAAATTCCTTCACAACCTCCCCTGTCTCCATTATTTCATTAAAAAAATTCTGAATGCAGGGGCAATTATTAACCTTAGTTTCTTATAGAATGTGCCTGTAAAACCATCAGGCCCAGGGGCCTTATTGTTTTGTTTTTGCTTTAAAACCTCATCAATCTCTCTCAAGGAGAATGGCTGTATCAAAAAATCTGTCTTTCTATGGTAATTTAGGTAGATTAAATTCCCTCAGAAAATCTGATATCTCCTGTGTGGGTGTTGTTCTAGGGTTTTCAATTCCTGCAATATCATATGGATTTGCATAGTATAGAGCAAATAATTTGCCTATGTCTGCGGGTGTGTATGCAGTTTGACTATTATATGTAAGAGACAGGATTCTTGCTAAAGCCGTTCTCTGCCTCAATTTTTTTGCAAGAAGTGTTTCTGCTTTATTACTTTTGGAGTACATTATTTGTTAGAATTGCGTTGCCGCTTCCTGAACTCTCTGAATTTCTCTAGCTTTAATAATCTCTTTAAGACATAGTATTACTTTCGATAAGGCTGGCGTGGGGTTGGCTTTGTTTAATCTGTCTACTTGTCTAAGATCACATATAAGTTTACCAAGCAGTGCTCCTCTTTCTAATCTAATCTTGGCCATTTTGCTAATACAAACCCCCCTAATATAGGATTTAAAGGCTGCCCACCTAATCTGATGTGAAGTTCCTCCTATTGGGTTATTTTGGAAATAATCTATAGTCGTCTCCTGTAGAGAGTTGAGAAAGAGTTGCTCAGACCAAAGATTTTGGGGAAATTTCCATACTGATCTAGATGACAGTGTCCCGCTCCCGGTTAGTATTATTGAAACTGCGTCGTGGTCTGACCAGGAGCAAGAGGACATTTTCGCATCCCGACTTCATTTAACATCAAGGAGTCTGTGAAAAAGTAATCTAAACGTGAGTATGCTTCATGTGTTAGGGATAAAAATGAATAGTCCCTGTCTGTTGAATGTAAAGACCTCCATACGTCAAAGAGTTGGTATTGGTATATAAGATCCCTGAACTTAGGGGCAGATATATTAGGCGCTGCGTCAATACTACCTGGTTGCTTGTCTAAATTTGGATCCCATATCAAATTAAAATCGCCTCCTGGAATTAGTGTTCCTTGTTTGAATTTGTCAATCAATCCTATTATTTTCCTTAGGAATTTCAATTGGCCTTGGTTGGGTGCATAAATATTAGGCAAAGTAAAAATGTGGTTATTTAACTTACAAATTAATATAAGATACCTTCCCTCCATGTCCCGCTCCAAGTGCAAGGGCTGAAATAAGATATTGTTACAGACTAAAATAGCTACCCCTCTGCTTTTCACAAAATAAAAGGATGAATATGTTAGGGAATTGTGGGGATTTAAGTCTCATCAAGCTACCTGACACTCAATGTGTTTCTTGAAGAAATGCAATGTCCGTCCCTAAAAATTTGAGATACTTTAGTAATAAGCTTTGCTTCATTGGGGAGTTGAGGCCCCTAGCATTTAGTGGAGTTAAAGTAATATGTGGAGTGTACGTCATTGCAGCTGCATAAGGGAGGAGGAAAAAAAAAGGGAAACGAGGGGGAGGGGGGTAGAGGGGGGAAAAGGGGAAAGAGAGGGTTCTCAACAGGATAGGATTATGAGGACAAGTGTAAACAGGTTCCTTGTTTGTTATTATTCACACACTTTAGGGTCAATCAGTTACTGTAGTAGTCTTAAGGATCACCAAAATAAGAAAGTATTGATGGATGAATCAGACGGTAAAGATAAGAGAATGTAATGTTTCTATAGGATATATTAAGCTTCTTGGTACAACACCAATAGTTTAACCTCTAAAGTCAAACAGCTACATAACCTACATCAAACAGTCAGCCATCAGTATAATGTGCATAATAGTATTCACTCATTACTACAGGGTTATAACTTAATACATTTTGGCCAATAATATGAACATTAGTATTTACTCCTTACAGTCAGGTTTTAATCCATCAAGTAGGACACACATTTTTTTAATGTTAGCCCCTCTCCAGTTCTTTTCTATCAACTAACTAGGGAAGCAATCTATAGTAAGTAACCTGACTTCTATGTGGCAATCTTCCCCCAAAGACATAATAGAATTTCCTTTTTAGGTAAATTGAGGGAAATATATGGAGCAAGTTGATCCTCTTAGCCTCCAGTGAGTCAGATCATTCCTAGCATATAATTTTTTTCTTTAGAAGAACTTATTAAATTAAGTAGATCTAATGAACTAGTGATCGCTCCCAATAGCTAGAAGCTAAGCTAGATTCCAACGGGATAAACCTGTAAGCATATACTGTTTCTAGGATAAAATAAGCATTACAAGACATACAATACTGTAAAATAATAGCTGTCCCTTAAATAAATAGAAACTGTCATTCTTAATTGATATAGTAGGTTTCAGCGCACCTATTCATAGTCGAAATGGTGACAAACTTGACCTGTAATGTTATAAGGTAAATATTACTGTGATATAGTATCTGATAATAACTGGCCTCTAAGTAAGTGTATTCTCTAGTTCTTAAGTAGTAGAAAGAGAAGAACAAGCATCTTAACCGCTAGTTGGCAATAACCTTTTTGAGATATAGTAGCATTTTCTTTAGGAAAACATTTGGAAGTGCATGAATTAAATTAAATAGTGTTCACTCCCATTATTTATAGGCTAACCAAAATTTTAACAAAACAACCTGTAAATATATAGTAAATCTAGAATAAAACAAACATTATCCAATATACATTACTGTTAATGATAGTTATCTCTCGGTAGTAAATCTAGAATAAAACAAACATTATCCAATATACATTACTGTAAAATGATAGTTGTCTCTCGGGAAAGTCCAGTCTGTAAATTTGAAGTGATAAAGTAGGCCCCAGCCCACCTCACCAGTGTTAGAGACTTGGTCTTGTTTTTGATGCGTAGCATTTGTAAGATGGGGTCTCTGAGGAAGAGGGTCCCATTTTTTTGCTTTAGGGCTGAATCTCTCCGCTCTCGGTAGGGCGGATATTTGGGAGTCTTGAGTCTTGGAGAACATGGTCAATGTAGGGTCGAGTGATCCCAAGGAGTCAGAGAACCAGTGATTAAGTAATTATTTTGCCTTGGATAGAGTGTCCAGTGCGATGAGAGATCCGTCTTTGTAAATAAGCAGTTTAGTCGGGTAACCCAGCGATATTTTACTCCTTGTAGCCTTAAGATGGTTGTAATTTCCCAGAATGATCCTCTCTTCTTCATTGTATATTGGGAGAGATCTGGAAATACTTGTATATGCCGCACTCCCGTAGGGAGAGAAGTGGTATTGAAGGCTGCCTTAAGGATCTATCCCTTATAAGTGAAATAATGGAAGCGCACAATGGTATCACGCGGCTTATCAGCCAGAACATTTCTTCCTATTGGCAATCTGTGCGCTCTGTCTATCAAAGATTCAGATGGGCTTGTAGGTGGTTTCAAATGATTGCATTATTCCAAAATGAAATATTTTAGGTCGCTGTTCACCACTTCCTCCAGTATTCTCCGGAATCTAAGATTGTTCCTCCTAGAGTGGTCCTCTAGGTCAGCAACTTTTGCCTCTATTATGTCCACATGATCAATTAAATTCTGTGAGTGAGCAACAAGGTTGGCCTGTTCAATGGCCAAATCCTCCTACTTGCGCTCTAGGGCTTCCGTGCATTCACTGATAACCCCAATATCTCTCCTCAACTCAGCAACTGACCCTCTTATAGCTTTGGTATGGGTCTCTTCTAATGCATTTATCCGTTCGGTTAGAGTTTCGACTATTTCTGAAGCAGTTGTTCCTTCCATTGTGGTAGGTGATTTTGGAGAAGAAACGGTTGTAGTCAGGGTTTCTGAATGAGGATTCGTTTCTAGATGAGAAGAGCTAATGTCATTCATCACAATGATTTTAAAGTGATCAGCCAAAGATTTATTGGGCAGTGTAGCTGGATGCTGTTTCCTCTTACCACCTTGTGACATGTTAGCATCACAGTTTTCCCTGGTGAGTTGCAACCCCTGAGATACTATAGTAGTACCCTGGGGATATGTGGCCCAGTTAGTTTAGGCCATGACCATGTTTAGGTTGGGTTGATTCAGAAAATATATACAAATTTGGAGAAAAAAAAAGTGAGGTCTATGTAGTAAGTTTCAGAACATATATTGTATTCTCTTAGTTGTAAAAGGGGCTTTGGATATGACCCGTTCTAGCTTGTAGGGTGTGAAAGGGTGAGGGGGGACACTAGCTGCTGGGATTAAATCTGAGATGTTTAGGCTCAAAATGTATCTTGTGTGTTAGATGAATAAAGCTTGGGTCTCATCTAAGCGCAGCACCATGGGCCTTGAACAAGAGTACACCTTATGTAATTAACAGTCTTAGGTCTGTCATCCAAGAATACAGTTCAGTATCATCTTATCCACTAATAGACCTACTATACTGTAGTAATGGCAGAGCTATGAAAAAATGATTCCCCCTTTATGTCTAGGATTTAAATTTCTAATCTTGCTGCAGACTCAGCTACGTAGTGGAGGTGATCTGAGGCCCAACCGGATGAGTCCACGTGGCCTAGGTTAAAGTCTTATTCTGTTCAAGGGTCCTTATAATCTCCTTTGAGCTTGCCAAAATTACCATTGGCACTATCAGCGCTTGAAGTTATCCTTTAACTGTGTGGTAAAACAGTATTTGGCCCTTACTGATCTAGACTAGTGTGGTATGGTTTTAAGGACTAGGCCGCAAAGTTATGTCTCAGTCCATGTCCCTCTCGTGGCTCACCTAAAAGGTTTTAGTAATAGGCCGCTCAGTTGCGGCGTGGGCTATCCCCAAACTGTTGCCGGAATAAGTGGTGATGTGACCGGGCCTTATGTTAATTAGCGGTGCTGGGCCGTGTTGGGTATGCAGTTACCTTGGCTTGTAGCTTAATGTTCAGCCATGCCTCTAACACTTCATGCTGTAGATGTGCTGTGGGTTCTGGCCGCTTAGTCTCCTCACGGGATATGCTGCAAAGCCTCCAGTTACCGCAGCCTGTTCCTCCCGTCGTCTACAGTCTCTGCAACAAATCGGGCGAGCAGTGTGGCTGTCTTCGGCTCATAGCCAGATTGCTGGATCTTGGAGCCCCCAAATCTTTCAAGCCGGGAAGTGTTGTTGGTTGTGGGATATATATATATCACTAGTGTTGAATGGGTAAGAATGGGTAGAGACATGAAAAAATGTACAATTAGTGTAAGCTTGAGACAGAGCTTTATACAGACACATCCGTTCACTTTTGGCACTAGCTCGACCCCTACATTTTTATTTTTTAACTTAAGGCACCATAACCAGTAAGAGCCCCATATTTTAAAAGGTGTGCGGACAGCTTTTTAACTTGAGAAGCTGTCCATGCACCTTCGCAGCGGATCTGTTTGTCTGCTTGCCCATATGCACTCCAATGATACCTGCCCCTTCACTCGCTTAATCAATTGCATGAGATTAGGGACTGTCAATCACCGAGAGTGATTTTAGCTCTTGGTGATTTCTCTTCACCATCTCAGAAGTGGCGAAGAGTGTAGGAAGCGGCTGTCTAATGACCGCTGCTTCTTACATTGTGGGAAGCAGGCTTGCATGTTCAAACCTGCCCCTCAAGGGCTCCGGAGAAGCTTACGCTGCTTTTTACAAGGAGCCCTCAAGGCCAGATTATGAGTGGAGTGCAAATTAATTCTCCCACTTGAGCATCAATTGTGCTAGAAGTAACGTTTTTGCACTCGTTGGGTTGCACCCATTATGAGTTCAAAGTAACCCTACATATACAGCTTTATAAATGTAATTGTATGTATAACAATGTTAAAGCCCTTTGCTTGCCTTTTTTTTCTAACACCAGAGATCTCATATCTTTGAGCCTTTATAACTTTTGTGTGCAATATTTTTTTACAAATATTTTTATTTGATAGTATTATTTTGAGTGTAAGTGTACTTTGTAATGTATTTTTGATGTTTTATGGCACTTTTTATTTGAGAATAAAAGTTAACCAGAGCTCTGAAGTCGCTGTAATCATTATAGCATATATTGCGATTGTGCTCACGCGATCATATTTACTTTCATTTCATAATATGAGCGGTAAGCCATATGAGTGCAAACCCTCGCGATAAACCCCTTATTGCTCCACTCGTAATCTAACCCTCAATACATTTCATGCACCTCCGTCTAGTTATATTATATTATGAATATATATTTTCAAATTATCTGCAGGTTTTAAAAAAAAAAACAAAAAAAAAACAGGTCTTCAACCTTGTAATATTTCTGTTAAGAAGATGGAGACAAAATGTTTCAGATATTTGTAAATCGCAATTCTTCAAAACATGAATTTTAGGACTTTTTTTTAAACAAAATCCATGCAAAAGATCTTGTCAACAAACAAGAAATAACAGCAAAATGTTAAAACCTGATCATGATAACATGATTGCCTATAGAAATCAAGTTTAACAAGAGGAATCTACTATAGATTATAATCCGAAAATCCAAGTATGAAATAAAGAGAAGCATTTTAAGAATACGATCAGTAAACACCATTTCAAGATGATGTGGTCATGATTTCCTTAGCTGTATGGGATATCACGTATTAAAAACATACACATATGTAAATATCTGTCTGCCCAATACCGATGGACTATAAATGAGGTATGAAATGGCATCTGTGGTCATTTCAGAGTGTTTTGCATTGGCACAGGATAATAGAATTATTACAGATTATCTTGGAATACTCACAAAAATGCAGGATTTTGTGATGCAATATTTTTAACATTTTATAGCTGCTGATTATTGCCAGCTATGTAAACGCAACCTTAGGTAGGGATTGCCCATTTTAAAGGGACAGTCTACTCTAGAATTTTTATTGTTTAAAAAGATAGATAATCCTTTTATTACCCATTCCCCAGTTTTGCATAGCCAACATGGTTATATAATTATACACTTTATCTCTGTGATTGCCTTGTATCTAAGCCTCTGCAGACTGCCCCCTTATTTCAGTTCTTTTGAAAGACTTGCATTTTAGCCAATCAGTGCTAACTCCACTGGCATGAGCACAATGTTTTCTATATGGCACACATGAACTAGCGCTCCCTAGCTGTGAAAAACTGTCAAAATGCAGAGGTGGCCTTCAAGGACTTATACATTAGCATATGAGCCTAACTAGGTTTAGCTTTCAACAAAGAATACAGAGAAAACAAAGCACATTTGATGATAAAAGTAAATTGGAAAGTTGTTTACTATTGCATGCCCTATCTGAATCATGCAAGTTTAATTTTGACTAGACTGTCCCTTTAAGGACTGCTCCTGAATCTTTCTTGAGAGGCAGGAACAAACCAATTATGAGGCAGTTGGCAGTCAAAAAATCAATACATTCAATATTTATAGGACTTATAGTGTATATACCCAACCTTATGTTACTTTATTTTGAAGCCACTTTAATTACATATTTAACTACATATTTACACTACAGTATATTACTTGCATTTTATTCAACAGTAAAATAGAATAGATAAACAAAGACACGTGTATACATAAATATATAGGCAACACCAGCAATAAAAGGGGAAAGGAGAAAAATAGAGGTTGGTGCTATTTCTTTCACTATAATTTATTATGTAATCATTCTTAAAGGGATATGAAACCCCAAAAAATTATTTAATGATTCAGATACAGAATACAATTTTAAACAACTTTCTAATTTACTCCTATTATTTAATTTGCTTCATTCTCTTGGTATCATTTGTTGAAAGAGCAGCAATGCACTGCTGGGTTCTAACTAAACATGGGTGAGCCAATGACAATCTGTATATATATATATATATATATATATATATATATATGCAGAAACCGATTAGCAGTTAGAACCTAGGTTCTTTGCTGCTCCTGAGCTTGCTTAGATAAACCTTTCAGCAAAGGATAACACGAGAAGGAAGCAAATTAAATAAAAGAAGTAAATTGGAAAGTTGTTTAAAATTGTTTTCTCTATCTGAATCATGAAAGAAAACTTTTGGGTTTCATGTCCCTTTAAATGAAACTGTATTTTATCAAGTTCACACATCTGAAATATTACTTTAATATGTTTATATGTCTATATAATAATCTTCAAAACTGTACCTGAGTAATTTAAAATAAGTGCATATTCCAAATAAAGATGTGAAGTCATCTTAATATTTCATGCCATTCAGAACTTGAGTCAGTGTATAGTTTGAAATTAATTGTTTTTTGTTCTTGTTATTGAATTAACAATGGTTGTATTTGAGAGTGATTTGATTGGTTTAATTTGTTTAATTGGTTTAGAATGTAAACAGGCAATATTCTCAGAGCTCTGCGTAGCCTCTGTACCCTTTACTCTCACAAAGGAGATTCTATATCTAATTGTCAGTGCTTTGCTGATTCCCTCTTTGCCAGGAGAATATCTGTTGGTTCTTGGTTTATAATAACAGACAATGTCTTCTTTCAGGTTTCAGACAGCTGTGACTCAATTTATGTCAATGGAAAAGAGATGAAAAGTAAAGTGGACACCATTGTAAACTTCACATACCAGCACTTTACTAAGCAGTTAGAGATAACCGTTTGGACTCCTCGTCTTCCACTGCAAATAGAGATTTCAGACACGGAACTGAGCCAAATCAAAGGATGGAGGATCCCAGTCAACATTAATAAAAGGTAAGTTTGCAGATCAGTAATGTATTTGTAATAATGAGCAGATTCTAAAGAGCAGAGACCGATTTTAAGGGGTGTGTATATTTTATGTATTAATGTGGCATTAAAGAGCATTGTGCAACCCAAACCAAACTTGGCCTATATAAATAACAACTAAAGATTGATTAAAGGGATATGAAACCCATATGTTTCTTTCATGATTCAGATAGAGGGGTAGATTTACCAAGCAGCGGAGGCTGCTATCTACCCCCTTACTTTCTGGCTCGCCGGAAATGTAATTAAAGAAGCAGTGGTCTTAAGACTCCTTAACTCGTCTGCCACCTCTGAGGATACGATTGGGTTGATTGACAGCACCCCTGCTAGCAGCTGATTGGCCACGAATGTGCAGGGAGCGGCATTGCACAAGCATTTCACTAGAAATGCTTTTGCAATGATAAATGCAGACAGCATTTATCGATGTGCGGTGGACATGATCGCTATAGCGGATTGTGTCCGCCCGCACATTGATAAATCTACCCCACAACATGTGATTTAAAACAACTTTCCTATTTACTTATATTTTTAACATTTTTTTTTCTGGTTCACTCAGTATCTTTTTTGAAACGTAGAGACGTATGCCTCCTTAACACAGAAAATCATGGGAATGAAGCAAATTTGATAATAGAAGTTAGAAATTAGAAACTTTTTAAAAATGGTATACTTTGTCTGAATCACAAAATAAAATGTCTGGATTTCATATCCCTTCATTGTAAAAAATTCAAAGAATAGGAAAACAGCACACCTTAAGCAGGGGCACGGAGTCACAGACTTACCAAGTCCTCACTATTAAGCATTTTTCATGAAGACTCAGGCCACCATAAATTCCTTAAAAGACCTTTATTATTCCATAGGTTAGGTACAAAATAAAGAGAGCAACATTTAAAGCCTGCAATAGGCCCTCAGACTTAGGGCCTATTGCAGGCTTGAAACATTGTTCATATTCATAAATAACATTGAAAGGTGTGTACACCCTGCTTTACGGTAAACATACTGAGAATTGGATAGTACTGGAAATATTAAAAGCAGGATAAAGAAGAAGACAATATAGGATTGTCCTTTGCATGTCCTTTGCATGGTAATTAAATTGAGGAAACAAAATGATTCATAGAATATTTTTTTGTAATAATTAATCGAGGCAGAATAACCTTTTAAAATACAAGTAGTGAGAGCTAGCACTAGCTGTATTATCAGACTTTGTATATAAGAGAAAACTCCTCTCACTGGTCCCAATTTCAGTTCATCAGAATTCATGTGCAAAGTGCATTACATGGCTTTTCAATGGGGTTTTCAATATCATCCATTCCAGTCTATTAGACAACCTACTTATCTCTAGCTTTTAGACACGCCAGAGGCACAGGAAAAAAGTTGGTGTCATTTTTTTTAAATAGCAAAAACTAAAATAATAAGCATCCATTTTTAAGTATATGATTATGAGCTTTTGAAGTTCTCACAAAGATTCCATTAAATCACTTGATGTATTCCCTCTTCGAAAGAGAAAACAGCAGTACAGAGTAGCACAACAGGACTATCCTCTTTAACAGGGCACAAAACACTTTGTGATTGTAATATAACATTTTTTTATTATGCATAGTAAAACAGCTTTGTAACATACTTTATTTATATATTGCAAAGGGTACTATTTTCTATTTATATTATGTTATTGTGAGTTAGCAATAGTCTTAATAAAGGACTTGTTTAAGGCCGAAACGCGTCTTCAAGTTTATTGCAGCTCAAGTTTCCTATTGCTGTGACCTTCTAGGGGTTCTGGTAAGCCCTATTCACTGGGCATGGGCCAGTACATTTTAAAGTGTATGCATTATTTTTGTTGTTTTTCTTTTCAGGTTTCCACCACTTCGGATTTGCATCTAGGATATCATTTTTTATTTGTTTGATTCCCTATTTTTATTGTTATTTTCTTGCAGTTTTTGGGACACATACCAAACTAGGATTAGTTTTGGGGCACTATTTTTGAAGCTTAGATCATTTTTGGATATATTACACAGTTTGCTGTACAGAGACTTTACACGGCTTTAACTATTCTCACATTTCTCTGGAGCTTTTTTTTTTTTTTTAATGTATTTTGCACTATTATTATTGTTATTCTGTTTATGTATATATGCACATATATTCCATTGTGTTTTTATAAGGTTTTTATTGTACTTAATACATTAAAATATATGATTTTATTTAACATTGTAACATTATTAAATATATGACTCAGCTATACATTTTTAGGTTTATCTCTTCTCTTTTTAATTATTAGGACCACACTTTAGCCTTTGTGAGCACTTCCTCATTCACTAGTTATTCAATTTTCCAATGGTAAATTAGTACCAAAGCTAGATGAGCTCCGGCACTTATATAAATTGTGTAACATGTTGCAGGGTCAAGTAAAGTCTCCATAGTTATGTACACAGTATGCACTCCAGCTTTTCATGAGGGAGTGGAGCAAGTGCATTTTTTAGGTATTTTGCAGCAAAAGTAAAATAAAGACAAAAAAGTGTATTGCAGTTATACTTTAATATGCTTCATTTTCCTTAAAGAGACATGAAACCCAAAAAATGATTTCATGATTTAGTTAGAACTTCCAATTTAGCTAAAAAAACTTTCAGCAAAGGATAACAAGACAAGACAGCAAATGTAATAATTGAAGTAAAGTGGACAGTTGTTTAAAATCACATTCTTTTTCTGAATTATGAAAGAAAAAAATTTAGTTTCATGTCCCTTTAATTTTATTTTGAGTTTAATATACCGTTAATTGCTACACAACTTCACATATTCATTTTAGGCCTACTTTACTGCAACCTTAATGTATGCATTACAAAAATCTACATTATACTTCACATTGCATACAGCACAGGTATGCTAGTTTCTAAATTAGAATACATGAGAGCATTGTGTCTACTCCTCAGACAGCGAGGGCAAGTTGTCAGCAACTTGCTCTGTGCTGTGTGTGCTAAAGGTTGCATTTGTTAGTATTCAGGTATTATGTCTTCGAAT